>NC_135307.1:197031273-197242392 GCF_048772815.1 Callospermophilus lateralis
CACCAGGGAGGGCAGGCGTGTGGGCTGAGCCGGCTTCAGGAGGACTGTCCGGAGGCCGCAGCAGGATGTCCGTGGCCCCTAGGTGGGGCCTCTCTCCACCACCCAGGCCCCCTGTCCGTGAACCCCATCAGCCTCTGCTTTAGAGGCGGGGGAACCTACCATCCCCTGACCCAGTGCCCTGGGTCAGCTCTGAGATGGACTGGCAATTCAATCAAAACCCTGAGGTAGATTGTGGGCACCCTGGAAAGCCAAGAGGCAATCCTGAGGCCCTGTCTTCCTGGGACCCCCACTGAAGCCAGCCCTTCCTCCTGCAGAGGCGTGGACCTGCCCCTCTGCGCCCTGGCCGTCAGGACTGCAGTTCCACAGGGGTGCCAGGGTGGGCCTGGGGCCTTGCTCCTCCTGCCTGGACCTGGGAGTGGCTGTCTGTGGGGCCTCCCTCCCCAGGTCCAGGTGGTGGAGGTCCGTGGGCCGACTCCACCTGGCCAAGTCCCAGCACACCAGGGTGAGCTCCCCTGGTCTGGGGCACCCCAGTGGGAGTGGACGGAGGGGCTTTCCCTGCCCTCCCTGGGAAGGAGCACTTCTCACCTCCCACCATGGAGGGAGCACCAGGGCAGCAAGAGGGGAGGGCTCAGTCCTGGCCTGCTGGGAGGGAGGGGGAGAGGGGGAGGGAGAAGGGGGAGGGGGAGAGGGGGAGGGGAGAGAGAGAAGGGAGAGGGAGAGGGGAAGGGGGAGAGGGGGAGGGGAAGCAGGGTGGGGAGGGGAGGGGGAGAGAGGAGGGGAGGGGGAGGGGGAGAGAGGAGGGGAGGGGGAGGGGGAGAGAGGAGGGGAGGGGGAGGGGGAGAGAGGAGGGGAGAGGGAGAGGGGAGAGGGAGAGGGGAAGGGGGAGAGGGAGGGGGGAGAAGGAGAGGGGGAGGGGGAGAGAGAAACAGGAAAGAGAGAGGGAGGGGGAGGAAGGGAGAGGGAGAGGAGAGGGACAGAGGGAGGGAAGGGGAGGGGGAGAGAGGGGAGAGAGCAAGGAGAGAAGGCGGAGGATGGGGCAGGCAGGCAGAGACCACCTGTGACTGAGGGGCAGAGGCGCAGACTCATCTGGGCCCTAATGGTGCTCTTGGGCTGCCCCAGGGAGAACGTCCCAACACCATGGTCAGACCCTGGTGTTCCTTGAGGCTCAGATTCACCGCAGACCCTCAGATTCCACTGCTGGAGGCCCCATACCCTCCCCTGCCCAGGCCTCCTGGGCCCTGGGGACCCCACTTCCCAAGCAGGAAGCCGAAGCACAGAGAGGCTCAGGGCCGCTGCATCCCCAAGGCCCCATTGGCAGAGGCAGGTTCTCTGGTCCCTGTGATGGAGGACCCTGGGGAGGGCAGGGGCGGGGTCTGGGTCCGTCCTCCAGGTCTCCTCCAGCAGGGGTCAGTGTCAGGCAGACCTGGCTTGACCTCCAGAGCTCAGGGGTTGGGGTCAGGGAAGGCGGGGTGGAGGCAGAGGCCGGAGCCGTGGCCTCGGGGCTGCTCCGGGAGCGGCTGGGCTGCTGGGCACTCCTGGCTGGGGCAGGCAGTCCTCTGTTGCTCTGGTTCTCTTTGGAGGAGCTGTGACCTCCCACCTTTCCTCTGGTAAATGGGGCAGCAGGTCACCTGTCCAGTTGCTCTGACCCTTGGCCAGCCCAGACAGAGGCCTTGAGGCCTCTTGGGCTCCTGTGCCCCTAGACCCACAGCCCATCATGGGGCTCAGCCAGTGCCACCTCTGCTGGTGGCCTGTAAGGAGCACAGGACACTCCAGGGGGGACTTCATGGTCCTGACTCCCAGCACTGCCCCACTGAGCGCCTGCTGTATGCTAGGCCCATGCAGGTCCTGGGGTACAAAAGTGGCCTGCGTGGGACCCTCCTACTGGGATTCGTCCTGGAGGGTGGTCACAGCTAGCAGTGGCACAGTGGCCAGTTACTGGGAGTGTGAGTCAGGAGAGGGTCACACAGACCCACAGTGTGCTCTGCCCAGGCCCCACAGCCAGACGGCCACAGCCGGGGGACAGAGGCTTGGACCCTTGGCCGTAGGAGTGAGGAACTTGCTGAGACCCCAGGGGCCTGTGGTGCTTGTGTGGAGGGCAGAGGCAGATGAGGAGGTGAACTCAGCAGGCATGGAGGTCACTGCCAAGGTCACCTGGAGGCTGAGGGCAGGACGGAGCCCCTCTTGGAGGCAGACCCACAACTGACCTTGGCTGTTGGGAGACCCCAGGGTCCGGCCCCCTGCATTGGGGCAGGTTGGGGTATCAGAGTGGCCTTCCCACAGGCCTGCTGGCTGAGAGAAGTGGCCGTGGCCCGCTGGCCTTGCTGGCCCCGCTGCCCGCTGCCCACTGCCCGCTCCCCACCCAGGCCAGTCCTCACAGTGCTGGGAACCTGCTCTTTCTAGTTTCCCCTTTTTTTTTTTTAGCTGCATTTAACTGTAAAGAGCAATAAATCACAAACATGGAAAAACATCCTTGTCCTCAC
Source organism: Callospermophilus lateralis (assembly GCF_048772815.1). Classification (NCBI taxonomy): domain Eukaryota; kingdom Metazoa; phylum Chordata; class Mammalia; order Rodentia; family Sciuridae; genus Callospermophilus; species Callospermophilus lateralis. Next base: position 197,033,754 of record NC_135307.1, read on the forward strand.
AAAGGACGTGGCTGTCCCCAAATGACAAACTGCTCCAAATTAACATTATTTAGTATTTATAACTTCCCCGACAGAGCTCACAGATGGGACTGGTGAACTTGCCTCCCGGGGGTATTTTTAGAGCCTATTGTCCATCTGACGGGGCTTCAATTGCGTCCGGTGCTTGCCCTCTGCAGCCCTGGAGCAGCCTGGCGCACGGGGAGTGGTGCTGCTGTCCATTCCCACGCAGGCTGTCCTGTCCACTGCACCAGGCCTGGTCTGCATTAGCCCCTGCTGCCTGTCCCTCCCTGAAGCAGGAGCCCCCGCCCGGTCATGTCAGGAGCCCCCGGGAGCAAGCACCTGGGGAGGTGGAGGGGCTGAGGGGGCTGAGGCTGGGAGCGGCCAGGGTTGGGGTGGGGAGCCATAGCGCCCGGCAGTGAGGGGGCGGGGGACCTGTGAACAGCACCAGCAGAGGGGGTCCCCTCCTCTCAACCAGCGGGAGGTCCTGGGCCCTGGCAGGCCCTGCTCAGGTGAGAGGCAGAGAGGAGAAGGCTGTGGGCTTGGCCCGTGCTCGCCATGGGGACAGAGTGCCTCGTGGTTCCTGTGTCACTGTTCAAGGCCACGGAAGAGGAAGAAAGAACTGCAGCAAGGACATCTCCAGGGCCCCCACCGGCCCCCACGGTGAAGGCATAGTGACTCAGAGCTCATTTTGTCCCTTCAGGGCCCGGAATCCCAGCCCAGCCACTCCCTGCTGCCTTCACTGGGTTCCCTCCTGTCAAGGGCCAACCGCGGCCTCCTCTGGGCTGGAGGCCACTGTCCGGAGCTTTGTTGTGGTTTGGGATGCTGTCTGCTGCACCGGAGTCTCCCTTGAGGCTGTCCAGTGCCTCCTGGGCTCACAGCATGCAGATGGAGGACTCAGGGGCTCTATTTCCCTCTCATCTTGGAGTGAACAAGAGCGATTTGTCTGAAAGTGGCTGTGGGCTCCTTCAGGTGGTGGGCAGAGCCCAAGTGCAGTGCCCAGGGAGGTGAGGCCGAGGTGGGCAGGAGGGGGACCTGGTCGGCAGAGGTCTGGACTTCACAGGAGGTCCTGGCCGAGCAGAGCCTCCAGGGTCCAGGCTTTCTGCCTTCAGTTAAAGTCTCCTGGAAAACTCACCTGTGCCCTTTCAGCGCTGGGCGGCCATTTCAGAAAGCTGATCTGGCCCTAGGCTCAGGGACGCTTTCAGAGTCCTGGACCCAGGGCTCACACTGGAGCAACTGTCCCCACCTGGTGTGGTAGGGTCAGGAGGAGGCCCGAGGTGCCACCTGCCTCTGTGGATCCTGTTTGCTTGGTCAGGAGTGGACCTTCCCAGCTGGCGAGGAAATCACGGGGTCCTGGAGCTGGGCCTTTGCTCCCCACCTCTCTGCTGTCCACCCAACAGGGGGCAAAATGGGCTGCTGGCTCTGCATTCAAGCTGCCGGCCCTCTCCTGTCCTCCGAGGGCCCGGCCACCACCAAGTCTTCCAAGTCCAGTGTCCTGAACTTTCTTCTTCAAGGGGTCAAATGGAGAGTGGGTGCCCAGACCCAGCGGCTGACCTCTGCCTGGGAGGAGTTGCTGTGGGGAGCCCCTGAGCCTCTCCCTGACTCCATGCCCCATCCCCTGGAGCGGCTGGAAGGAGACACCTCCCCAGCATCTGAGCGCATTCCTGCTGGTTTAGCTCTGACAATCTGGAGTGAAGGGATCTCTGTGTTTTGTTCCAAATCTTCAGAAAGGGCTGCGGCGAGCTCAGGGCGGCTGTGGGGGAGCAGAGCATGGTGAGGCCCTGGGTCCCCCCCAGCCTGCAAAAGTGACAAAGTGGAAACGAGACTCCACTAAACTCCTCCTCTGTTTGCCCTGTTGCTGGGAGGTTGCTGCTGACCGGGGCCCACCTGGGGCTCAGCCCCTCCGCCCTGGAGCCCTGGCCTAGCCTGGCCCTCCTGTCCCCCTGTGTGTCCCCAGAACTGGCCGGGGAAGGGGCTGGGGTTCTCCGTTTGCTGCCCTCCCTGCCCTCGGCCGCTGCTGTCCCTGCCTCCGGCTCGGTCTCTCTCCCTATCTGGCTACTTTCCTCTGTGCCCACTTCCATCTGCCTCCCATTTGTGTTTTCATCTGTCTCTTGCTCTGGGAGAGGCCAGTGGGTGGGGCGTGTCCCTTGCAGAGCGCTGTGGAGAGTGAGAGGACCCTGCAGGGGGCGCCCTGGGGCAGGAGGCTGCTCTGTGCTTTCTTCCCAGTCATCTCCCACCTGGGCCAGGGCCACCCTGAGGGACAGGCACACCCTGCCTAGCAGAGGACCCCCTTGGGTCCTGGAGCCAGTTCGTGTGTGACAGGGACAGGCAGTGTGCGCAGAAGGCCCCACCTGCACAGGACAACCCTGGGTCCTGCTGACACACTGTGCAGGTCAGGCAGGTAGGGTCCCTGGACACCTGGGCAGCTCTCCCCTGCCTTCTCCCCACGAGCCCCAGCAAATCTTCCTCAGAACACACTCTGGGGACCCGGCACAAGCCCTCCTGGGACCCGGACAAGGACCTGGGGCCCCCCCAAGGGACTGTCACCAGGCCCTGTCCCTTGGCTTACCTCTGGCTTCCTCCCCAGGGCAAGGAGCTCTGCAGGTGACTCAGGGGGACAGAAGCCACCAGCCCAGGGGGCAGAACCCCTTCCGGGCCTCTGCTGCACACAGCTGAGATGCTGGACAAGGCTGTTGCCCTTGGGGAAGCTGTGTCCCCACGGTGAGGTGGACACAGGATCGTGTGCTGGCCTCTGTAGTGCAGGACAGAAGGGGCTGGGACGCAGTGGGGACCAAAGAGCCCTCTGAGAGGCTGATGTTTCACTGAGGGCTGAGAGGTGAGATGTGACCATCCAGGTGAAGAGGACGCAGGGCAGGGGCAGAGGGGACAGTGAGGGCAGAGAGGCTGGGGGAGGGGTGGCACAGCTTGGCCTCTGTGGGGGCAGGATCTGCACTGCCTCACCAAAGTCATTGTCCCCAAGGGGAGTGTTGGGGACAGACCTGGAAGGGGCCAGCCCTACCTCTCCCCAGACCTCCTGGAAGCAAGCAGACAGGACATGATGGCTGCCCGCCCTGCTGCAGCCCGGGGCAGAGGGAGCCCAGTGCAGGGGGATCCACACAGGTCTGCCCTGGCCACTGGACTGGCTGCGCCTCACCTGCCCCAAAGTTTATTCCGCCCCTCCACCGAGGCCCCCCTGGACAAAGAGGTGGTGGCCCTGTGGGCAGTGCTGGCCCCTACAGCTCCATGAAGCTGTCCATCCATGTCCTTCCTGGTTACCAAAGCTAACTCGTTAAAGGTTTAGAAAAAAAGTTCATAGCATAAGCCGTAACTGTCAGGAGCCAACTACGCCGTCACCCCTCCCTACGTGCTATGAGCAATTGCAGGCTCAGGACTACCTGCAGGAGGTGGCACTGAGGATCACCTGCAGGAGGTGGCACTGAGGACTACCTGCAGGGAGGTGGCACTGAGGACTTACCTACAGGAGGTGGCACTGAGGACTTACCTTCAGGAGGTGGCACTGAGGACTACCTGCAGGAGGTGGCACTGAGGATCACCTGCAGGAGGTGGCACTGAGGACTACCTGCAGGAGGTGGCACTGAGGATCACCTGCAGGAGGTGGCACTGAGGACTACCTGCAGGGAGGTGGCACTGAGGACTTACCTACAGGAGGTGGCACTGAGGACCACCTGCAGGAGGTGGCACTGAGGATCACCTGCAGGAGGTGGCACTGAGGATCACCTGCAGGAGGTGGCACTGAGGACTTACCTACAGGGAGGTGGCACTGAGGACTTACCTACAGGGAGGTGGCACCAAGGATTATCTGCAGGAGGTGGCACCGAGGACTTACCTACAGGGAGGTGGCACTGAGGACCACCTGCAGGGAGGTGACACTGAAGACTTACCTGTAGGGAGGTGGCACCGAGGACTACCTATAGGGAGGTGGCACTGAGGACAACCTATAGGGAGGTGGCACCGAGGATTATCTGCAGGAGGTGGCACTGAGGACTTACCTGCAGGAGGTGGCACTGAGGATCACCTGCAGGAGGTGGCACTGAGGACTACCTGCAGGAGGTGGCACTGAGGACAACCTATAGGGAGGTGGCACTGAGGACTACCTGCAGGAGGTGGCACCGAGGACAACCTATAGGGAGGTGGCACCGAGGACCTACCTACAGGGAGGTGGCACTGAGGATTACCTGCAGGAGGTGGCACTGAGGACTACCTGCAGGAGGTGGCACCGAGGACTACCTATAGGGAGGTGGCACTGAGGACAACCTATAGGGAGGTGGCACCGAGGACCTACCTACAGGGAGGTGATACCGAGGACAACCTATAGGGAGGTGGCACCGAGGACCTACCTACAGGGAGGTGGCACTGAGGATTACCTGCAGGAGGTGGCACTGAGGACTACCTGCAGGAGGTGGCACCGAGGACTACCTATAGGGAGGTGGCACTGAGGACAACCTATAGGGAGGTGGCACTGAGGACCTACCTACAGGGAGGTGGCACTGAGGATTACCTGCAGGAGGTGGCACTGAGGACTACCTGCAGGAGGTGGCACTGAGGACTTACCTACAGGGAGGTGGCACTGAGGACTTACCTACAGGGAGGTGGCACCAAGGATTATCTGCAGGAGGTGGCACCGAGGACTTACCTACAGGGAGGTGGCACTGAGGACTTACCTACAGGGAGGTGGCACTGAGGACCACCTATAGGGAGGTGGCACTGAGGATCTACCTACAGGGAGGTGGCACCGAGGACCTACCTACAGGGAGGTGGCACTGAGGATTACCTGCAGGAGGTGGCACTGAGGACTACCTGCAGGGAGGTGGCACCGAGGACTACCTATAGGGAGGTGGCACTGAGGACAACCTATAGGGAGGTGCACCGAGGACCTACCTACAGGGAGGTGATACCGAGGATCACCTGCAGGAGGTGGCACTGAGGACTACCTGCAGGAGGTGGCACCGAGGACTTACCTACAGGGAGGTGGCACCGAGGACTTACCTACAGGGAGGTGGCACTGAGGACTACCTGCAGGGAGGTGGCACTGAGGACTACCTACAAGAGGTGGCACTGAGGACTACCTGCAGGAGGTGGCACTGAGGACTTACCTACAGGGAGGTGGCACTGAGGACTTACCTACAGGGAGGTGGCACTGAGGACTACCTGCAGGAGGTGGCACCGAGGACTACCTATAGGGAGGTGGCACCGAGGACTACCTGCAGGAGGTGGCACTGAGGATCTACCTACAGGGAGGTGGCACTGAGGACTACCTGCAGGAGGTGGCACTGAGGACTACCTGCAGGAGGTGGCACTGAGGACTACCTGCAGGGAGGTGGCACTGAGGACTTACCTACAGGGAGGTGGCACTGAGGACTTACCTACAGGGAGGTGGCACTGAGGACTTACCTACAGGGAGGTGGCACTGAGGACCACCTACAGGGAGGTGGCACCGAGGACTACCTGCAGGAGGTGGCACTGAGGATCTACCTACAGGGAGGTGGCACCGAGGACTTACCTACAGGGAGGTGGCACTGAGGACCACCTACAGGGAGGTGGCACCGAGGACTACCTGCAGGGAGGTGGCACCGAGGACTACCTGCAGGAGGTGGCACTGAGGACCACCTATAGGGAGGTGGCACCGAGGACTACCTGCAGGAGGTGGCACTGTGTGAGGGAGAGCATCAGAGCTCCCCTGCTTGGAGCTCAGGCATCTCTGTGTCAGTAGGCAGCTAAGGCGCTCCAGCTCAGGGCTCAGAGGCATACCTTCCGGAGTCCTTCCACCGTCCCCTCTCTCTCTCTTAAAAATCCTTTTCTTTTTAAGTTCGTCTGATCAGTCATACATAACCATAGCACCCCCCTCCTCTATTGAGTGTCCACCTGTGTCCATTGCTCAAGGGCGGCCCCGGGGTGGACTGTCTGCTGGAGACTACACAGCAGTGTTCCTGGGGCTAGTTGGGGTGTCGCCTGCAGTAAGGAGAGCTCGTGGCCCCCCTCACTATGGCACCCACAAGCCCCGACTTGTCCTCAGGAGGCCTCCTGCCCTGCGGCCCTTGACTTCTGGATCTGGACTTCCTAGTGCTGCCTGGAGGACCCTGTGGAGGAGATGGGGGCATCAGAGTCCTTGACCCCAAGTCACCAGTTAGCTACAGGAGGAAGGAAGGGCAGTGCAGCTGTGTCCTGGCACCTGAGAGGGGCCTGTGCAGGGGAAGGAGCCCCTGAGGTGGGGGTCAGAGCCGGGCTGCTGTGCAGAGCTGGGCCCTGGGCAGCTGAGGGTCTGGAAGCAAAGGAGGAACAGGCCCAGGTTGCACCCTGGACAGTCCAGGCTGTGAGCCGAGTGAACATGTGTAGATGGGCTGTGGCAGAAGCTGGTGGGGGCGCAGGGGAGGATGCCCCAGGGGCAGCAGGCTTTGGCAAGAGGGGCACAGCTCTGGTGTGTGGCCCCCTTGTGGGAGACCCAGGCTGCTCATCTTGGCTGGCTGAACCGATGGGCAACGGAGAAGAAAGGCTGGTCACCTTCGAAGGAGAGGTCGGGATTCCTTGGTGCTGCGTCCCGGGTCCGGGGTGGAGGCCTGGCCCCACTCTGTCCCCACCCACCTTCCTCCTCCCTGGGCCTCCAGCCTCCGTGCAGCCAGACGCTGTCCACCAGTGGAGCCGGGCGCTTTATCAGATAATAAATAAGGCGGCCGGAGCCATGCGCGTCAACGTCTTGGCGGCCGAGCAGGGCCCTGACGGGAGGGGGCTGCCCACCATGGCCTGCAAATGCCCTTGAGGGCCAGCCACCCCCATCTGGGTGTTAATCAGCCCCTCTTCTTTGGGTCCAGATTCAGCACCCCAAAGTGCACTTGCATGTGTGCGTGTGCATATGTGTGTGTGCATATGTGCGTGTGTGTGCGCATGTGAGAGTGTGCATTTGTGTGTGTGAACGCAGGCACCCTGGGGTCTGCCCTGCTCGAAGCCTGGTGGGTTCTCTGGACTCACCTTCTCATTTGTGGAATGGGGTGTGAAGCTCCCAAACATGACCCGGAGGAAGATGGGGAGGGTTTTGGCCTCCAGGGGACCTGGCTCCCTGGATCGTACTGTCCTGTGGAAGTTGACCCAGGGGACTGCTTTCTCTTAGAGCATCTGGGCTGGGCCAAGGAAGACGGGGTCTGGCCTGGCTGGTGGGTGGGCTTGGCCAAGGGGCCTGGGTGGGGGTGACAATTCTGGGCTGCAGGGAGATGGTACATGACCTGGGGACCTGGTCAGCGTCCCCCCTCGCCAGCCAAGACCCAGAGGAAAGGCTGGAGCCTCGGCCTCCTAAGAGCAGAGACGTTGGCTGCTGCCCCCAGTCCAGACCTGTCCCGCCCTCAGAGGGCTGGAGGGACTCCGAGGACCAGGTTCCCCAGCTGTAGGCCTGCCGTCTCCAGAAACAGGGACCTGGGGCACGGCCACATTCCTTTCGAGGAGGAGCCTGGATTTCAAGCCTGTGCTGCCCACTACGTGTCCAAGCCCATCCCGTGTCCATGCCCACCCCGTGTCCATGTGGCCTCCCTGCCCTTCCTTTGTGTGGCCCCCAGCCTTCATTGCCCTCCCTCCCACCAGGCTGCTGTGCCTCGAAGCCTGTCCACACACCTTTGAGGCCTGGAGAATGGTCACTGGAGCCCCCATGGCTCCCTGTGGGGTTCAGAGAGGCCAGCACTGAGGTCTGTGGGCACCCTTTCTAAGGTGTCCCTGCCCCAGACACAGTGCCTGTGGTGTAGAACTGTCTGCGAGGGTGACCGCTGCGGTGTTCTTCTCTAGGAACACTCTTATTTGGAAGCTAAAGTCCCAGCAGGAAGGGCTGCCTGCGGGGGCCGCTCGTGGGCCTGGCTGGTGATGCCTGCTCCAGACTCCTGCAGGTCCAGGTGAGCGTGCAAAGGGCACCACACGGGGTGGCCGCGGCAGGAGTGCAGGAGCTGGGTGGGGAGCAGGCTGCGGGCGGGCGGCCCTGTGGGCAGAGCCTTGCCTCTCAGCTTTTGGAGTCAAGAAGCACCAAGTGACAGTGACGGAGAGCTGGGTCCTCCTGCCTGTGCCTTGCACATTCTGTCTCTGGGCTTTCCTGGTGCAGGGACACTTCCTGCAGGTGGGAGAGAGCAGATTCCCAGCTGCTGTGCCGGCTCTTCTTTAGGCTCTGGGCACATCTGCTTCAGCTCAGTGTTGCCGGCAGCAGGTAGGGACCTTGCCTTCCGTCCTGCCTTCTCATGAGGGGCCTGCCAGCACCCTTCCCCCTCAGCTGGTGGCCTACAGCCAGCTGGGCACATCACCAGGCAAGGGAGGAGGCGTAGCAGGGAGAGGGCGCCAGCAGCTATATTAAGGTCTGGGTTGGGCGGGTTTCCTCCCGAAGAGCAGAACACTTAGACTGGTCAGGAGCCACCGTGCCAGGCCGCGTGGCTCTTGGCCTCCCGCACCCTGGGCAGATCTCGAGCAGCCACTGAAGTGGCCAACCCCTCTCTCCCCATGATGGGGCGCCTGGGCCTGGGCCAGGTCCCTAAGCCCTTTCAGCACCCAGCCCCTCCCTCCATCCAGGGGCCCTACCGTCCTTCACCTTCACGTCTCACTGTGGACAGCTTCTGAGGCCTCCCTGGGTTCATCAGAGTCTGGGGCGCTTCCAGATGAGGGGCCCCCCAGGGACAGGGTCTACTACACAGGTGCACAGGTCACAGACCTGGCCCTGGTGTGCACAAGTGCTCTTTGGCAGGGGAGAAACAGGCTCAGGGGCCCCGGGCTCCTGGGTGGGCACTGGGTGAGGACCCTGCTCTGGCCCCTGTGACACCCCTCACGTTGCGTGCTGTGGTCCTGGGGGGCTTCTCTTCAGGGAGGAGGAGGGCCAAGGCCCATGTCCAGGAGGTGTCTGGGTGCAGGTGCTTGGAGGAAGGGTGCAGAAGCAGCAATCATCACCGCCTCCTGCCCCTCCTCCCTGCCGTCACCTCCGGGGCCCCAGGCCCTCACCCTCGCCCAGCTCTGTGCTGCTGAGAATGGGCGGGGCGGGCCTTGCCCTCCATGGAGCTGTGCTGCACACTGGGCCTGTGTGAGGCAGTCTGCCCGCCCTGCCCTCTCGGTGGAGGCCTGTGGACGGCTGTCCCTGTCTTTTCTTGATAATGGAGGCCCACCACCCCCTCAGGACCGCAAGGTGGTGGAGGAGAGGCTGTGCAGGGGCCAGGACGGGGTGCTGAAGCCCTACCTGGCTGGGTGACCCCTTCACCTCTCTGTGCCTGTTCCCTCACCTGAGCGGGACCTGGACGGGAGATGGCAGCAAGCCTTCGCAGCACTGCCCTGTGCCTGTGGTGCTCACCAGAGTCCATGGGACCCTCAGCCCTGTCCCCTGGGCCAGATGGACAACAAGTGGCAGGGACTTGACCTAGATTCCTAGCCTGAAGCTACATCTTAGTGCAGGGCTTCTCAAGTTAGGGCCCTCCTCCCCAGAGGGGTAGGGTCTTTATTCAAAACGTTCACTCCTGGGCCCTCCTCAGATCCAGGGAGCCACTGTCCAGGGTGGGCCTGGGTGTCTGCACACGTCAGCACTAGGGGCCAGGGGGAGGGGGCTGTACCCGCCCCCTCTCAAGCTGAAAATCTCCCACTTCCTGGGCCAGAACGAAGGGCCATGCCTGAGCCTCCTTCAGCCTGGTCCAGCAGGCAGAGGGCTGAAGTCACCACGTTGTCCACAGGTGTCTGGTAGACAGAGAGGCAGTTGGGGAGGCCTCCAGGAGGAGGGGCAAGACTCCCTGCCACCCGGGTCTTCTGCACCTCCAGGACCCTCCAGCACCTGCTGCCCCTTGACCCTGCTCTGTCCAGTGTCCTTCCCCTACGCCACTGGACCCTGAAGGGCCATGACTCTGAGCATGAAGGCCTGTGGGTGTCCTTCAGGCTCCTGAAATGACTCAGGGCAGCTAGGGAAGTCCTGCTCAGTCTCCAGAACTGATGGCCGCCAGGGCAGAGTGACCCCTGGGGTGGCTGTGCCTGGCAGGCAGGGCCCAGGCTAGGAAGTCCCATGGGGTGACCGGGAGGGAGAGTGTGGGTTCAAGGGCGTTATTCACAACGGTTGTTATGGCTTTGCTTGTTTTAAAAACAAACACAAATAAACCACCAGCCTCCCTCAGGTGGACACCAGGCTGGAAGGACCCCTGGAGGGATGACCCTGGGCTTGAGCACAGCTGTCAGTGGTGGCCACTGTGGCTTGCCAGCAGCTGTGTTCCAGCCTGCTGGCAATACGTAAAAGACTTTCAAGATTGGAACTTGAAAGAGGCTTCAAATTGGAGGATTTCACGTTTAAAGACTTGTGGATTGGCGGGAGCTGAGAAGGGGCTCCCCTCCGCTCCCTGTGGTCTGCCTGATGGTGGTCTTCCACAGCTGGCCCCCAGTCCCAGTGCAGAGTTGCTCTAGTCATGAGACCTTCCACAGGGGGCTGCCGAGACTGGACAGCATTTGAGACTGATGCTGCAGCTGACCAGGACCCAGGCCACCCCAGCTCTGACAATGCCTCTGTGCAGGTTCTAATGGGCCCCAGTACTCAGGCTGCCCGTCAGAAATGGCTGCGACACATGGACACATTGAGAATGAGGTCCTTTACTGCCCCCTCTGGAAAAACTGTCTAAATAAAGACACAATCCTGAGACGGACGCAGGGTGGACAGCACCCTTGGGGGTGGTGTGCAGGTACAGTGCACGGCCTGCACACCCATCCCGGAGGGCCTGAGCCCTTGGGAGAGAAAGTGCTGTGTTTGCAGCTCCCTCCATCAAATGTGGGCAGTGGAGGACAGGAGGCTGCAGGGCCCATGCCAGACCCCATGCCAGGCTCCACGCCAGGCTCCAGGCTCCTGGGGCCTCAGGGTTTCACCTGGGGCCCTGGCTTCCTAGCAGGAGGTCAGGATTCATCCAGCGGCTACCGCCTGTAAACGTGCTGTGGTACGGAGAGGCCCGAGCAGGGCGTGGGCAGAGGGGCTCAAACCCCTCCTCAGCTTTCCTCTCGCTCTGGGCTGTCTGTACCACCATGTTGAGTGACTCCCAAGCCTCTAGACTTCAGGAGGATGGCTCTGTGGTGGATGGGCCTGGCAATCTCTGCCAGCAGCAGGTGAGTCTGTGGGCGCTGTCCAGGGAGCCCCCGACGACACCTTGGCTGGGGCCTAGGCCAAGGCCAGTGCACACCAGGCCTCCTGGTGTAGGGCACCACTGAGGCCTGCCTGGGGGCCCAGGGCCGTGGAGGAGAAGGCAAAGTCTTCAGGCTCAAACTTGAATTCCAAGTGGCCGGGGGTCAGGGGGCCATCCACCTGGCCAGGGGCCTGCAGGGAGGAGGGCTGTGTGAGAACCCAGGAGCAGCCTGGCCTTCCTGCATGGACCGCTTCCCTGGGGGGCCCTCGGCTCCCTGAACGGGGTTGGGATCCCTCCTGAGGTTCGCTCTCGGTAAGGCATGTGACATGCAGGGCTCTGTGCCCACGGACACTTCCTGATGACTGAGGCTGACCACATGCCCAGCTGAGCTCTGGGGGAGGCCCTTGGGGGTTCTGATGGAACCCTGAGAAGGGGTACGGACCAGTTCTGGGCACCCCTCCCCACTCTGTCCTCCATACCTGGGAGGTGACATTGGGCTCGGCACCCATTGGGGACACCAGGCTTGGCTCTGGTTTCAAAGTGGCAGCCAAGATCTCCGTGTTGGGGACAGCAGGCGGGGAGGCTGTGGCATTCACTGCGGATCCTAGGTGGGGGAGGAGGGGCACTTACAGAAGGTGCCACATCTGGCCAGGCTGCTTCTCCTGTCTGGGCCAGAGAGGTGCATCCTGCCCTGGCTTGGCCCCATTGCTGGACCGGTCATCCACCCTGTGCCTCCTGGAGCCAGTCCTTGGGGAGTCCCTCCCTTGGGAAGATGGCGCTTGGACCAAACATACACACTGCTGGTGGGAGCCGGGCTCGGGGCTGGGCTGGGCTCCTTAGCATGGGGCCCTGCACCTGGGCAGCCTCCCCACGAACCTGGGCAGCCTCCCCACACACCTGGGCAGCCTCCCCACGCACCTGGGCAGCCCCTGGTCTTAGCAGTGCTCTTCGGCTTCCGTTTGCGAGTCTGGATACTTTCCTTTTTCATGGCCAGTGGCCGAGGCACCTGGTAGGGACAGCAAGGGTGGGCACAGCCGCCTCCCTCGTCTAGGCCCACAGCCCCTTGCTCCTGGACGGCGGGCGCTGGCCAGTGTTCAAGCTCTGTTTGGCCACTGCACCTTGGGCCTGTGTCTTTCCCCCAGGCAGGGTGAGCAGGCAGTGCTGGACCCTGGTTCCAACCTCGGAGGGCCATTGGGGCCACCCTGCCTGGTTCCTCCCAGCTCCCCGGCAGAGGCCAGGCTGCCCGTCGGGCACACTCACCCCGTGCAGCTTCATGTAGAGGCCACAGGCGTTGCACACGGGCTCGCCCTCTGTGTTCCGCCGCCACAGCGTGGTGTTGGTCGTGTGGCAATTGGTGCAGCAGAGGCCAGCACGGCGGGACGAGGACTGGGGACAGAGAAGCCGATGAGAGCCTTGCCAGGGGTGGCAGGACTCATGCCCTGAAGAGTGTCAACTGGAGCAAGTGGAGGCCCTGTGGAGCCTCTGCTGTGCTTGTGGCTTGGGGGTCACTTCTGCAGGCCTGTCCCCTCAGCTCCGTGTTTGCGTGGAGTCTTGTCCCTGGAGCCTGGGAGCCACAGGAGCGCCTCTGCTTGATGCCCTTCCCAAACCCCACAGCAGAACTTCCCAGCTGCCTGCCCCAGACCTTGTCCACTCCTGGCCCTGCTCTTGGATGATGCCCCTGACCATGTCCACCCCCTTCCCCCAGTTCAAACTGCTCCACTTGGTCTGGGTCCCTGGCCCTTCTCTCCAGGACTATGGGGATGCCTTGCAGGGTCCAGACTACAGAGTGGTGCCTTGGGGCACAGGGACAGAGTCCACCAGGACAAAGCCATGCCCCTCTGTATACACCTGCCCAGGACCAAGCCAGAGAACCATTAAGTGAGAGAGCAAACTCGCCTGCGTCAGAGGAGCAGCAAGGTGACCTCAGTGTCCCCTTCCCCATCCCTCACACCTCAGGAAGAGGACAAGGGCCAAGCAAGCTGGCCTCCCGGACCACCTCCTGCCCACCCCTTTCTCCCAGGCTGTGGCTGAGGCATGGGCCTGCTCTGGAGGACAGCCTAGGAGTGGGGCAGGGGGTTGTCTAAAGCCCAAGCGCCAGCTTTCCCCAAATCCTCCGGTATGGAACTGCCCTCCCTCCCCATGGCACCCTGCTGCAAGCAGCTGCCAGGCCCTGAGAATTCCACCCCTGTGTTCTCTGGGCCTCTGTGTCCAGGCAGGACTTGAGCCCAATCTCCATGGTAGAAAGGTGAGGAGGGGGCCAGGTCAGGAGACCAGCCTCAGGGCCACAGCTCATCTGGCTGGGGAGACTGAGGAAGAGCGTCCATTCCCAGGCCCGTGGCCTCCACACCCTGGCTGCTGGGCTGATGTCCAGCCACTTGGGAGTCACCAACGGTCTCCCTGGGAGCACCCTGGGGATGAGGCTTGTGGCTCATTTCCCTGGAGTGGAGGGAGCTGGTACCACCCTGGAAGGGAGGCAGGGCCCATGGTCCTGGGTGGTGGCAACTCCACGGCAGGAGCACGGGCCCCAGTCAGCCAGACCCAGCCAGTCTCCAGGGGAAGCCTCCCTTGTACCACCTCTGGGGGCAGGAACTTGGACATTCCCTCTGCCCTTCCAGAGCCCACTGTCTGAGAGGCCCAGGATGCTGAGCATCCCATCCATGCATCCTGCTCTCCCCAGGGGGCAGCCCTGACCTTGGCACCTCCTGCAGGGCTGCAGCTCTGAGCAGAACCCAGGTCCCAGCCACAGGACAGCGAGTGCTCTGGGCAGCTAGGTTCCCTGCTACCCCCGGAGTGCAAGCACTCGAGCGTTTGTTGGTCTGAAGTCCCCAGTAGCTGGTGGTCCTGCTCCTTACCTGGCACCACCCCAGGCCCCACTGCAGCCCACTCTGCTGTCCCTTCAGACCAGAGAGCCATGGCCTGAGGCACTCTCCCCGTTGAACCAGCTGGCATACTGGGCACTAGACCCACTCGCCCCTTGCCACAGGCACAGGCACACACAGGGCCCCCAGCTGCCAGGGATGCACCCTGGGGGGCCGGGAGCTGCCTCTGGTGTGGAAGGTGAGGAGACCCGGTGGCCTGCGCAGACTGTGTGTGGGCAGTGGGGACATCTGAAGCCAGGTTTGAATATCTGGACAGTGACCATGATCATGTTTTTACTTTTATAAAAAATTAAGAAAATAGGAAAAAAAAAAAAAAAGAATGACCTCAAAAAGAATTTTGAAGTGCTTCCTCATTCACCTTCCCCTGCTTCAGACTGCCTGTGTCCAGAGGGGAGGCTGAGGGTCCAGAAGGGGCAGGGGACTAGGTGCAGACTGCCTCCTTTCACTGCACACTTCGGGGACACACCCCCAGTGCTGCCCTTGTCCTGCTCTGGTGTCCCCACTGTCACCACACCTGCACCGAGGCCCTCAGCCTGCACCTGTCTCTCCTCACTGTCCAGACAGCCAGGCCTGGCCATGTGCAGGCACCCGCTGCCAGGCCTCTCTTGGCTGCAGTTTGGTTTTTTGGTCTGTTCTTTTCCAAAGAACTTGAGCTTCCAAGCCCGCTCACCATAACCAGGGTGGCTGAGTGACAGGCTCTGTGTGCACCTGAGACTTCCAAACAAGTCAGTGTGGGCCGCAGGGCAGAGCGGGGCGGCCAGGCAAGACTCCGGACTCCCGCTTGCTCTGCAGGGGAACACTCTGGAAGGTGAACATGCAGGCCACAGTGTCCTGCACTATAGAGAAGTCTCCTCTGAGGCCAGAGCCCCGGCTACCCAAGACAGGGAAGGGGACAGCCAGAATCAGAGCCTGGGGAGGGCCAGGGCCTGAGCAGCCCCTCTTAGAGAAGACACAATGGACACTGACCTGGGAAAAGTCAGCTCTCTTGTTGGCTGAGGGCAAACTGACTCAGGGACACGAGTCTCCAGGGGCTGAGCAGAAGGAGCGGGCTTGGGAGTATCAGAGGTGGAGACCTGCCCAGGCCAGGTGTACCTGCCAACAAAGGATGCTCAGCCCACCTGACTGGCTCCTTCTTGGAGCTGGTGCTGGAGTTGGCCTTGGGCTGTGGGTCTGCTGTCCTCTCTGACCCTGGCTGCTGGGCTCTGGCTTGTGTGAGCTCAGAGGGCCCAGACCATGTCCATGCACATGGAGCCCAGACTCTGGTGGGGATGTAGGTGTGACAGGTGTGTACTGCAGATGAGGAGGCAGGTGGACTGGGGCCATTGTGACCACTCCCCTTGCTTGTCCACCATGACAGAAGCCTAGGTTGGAGGTGCTGATGCACCCAGAAAAGCACACAAAGGACCAGAGAGTTAGGGCTCCTGCCGGCGGGGATGGTGGCTGCTTTCCTGTCACTTTCCTGTAATCTTGATGATAGTTCTAAGATGACTGTACTCCTTTAGAACAGGACATGGGGCTGGGTTGTGGCTCTGAGGTAGAGTGCTCGCCTAGTACGTGTGAGGCCCTGGGTGTCCATGCTCTGCCCAGCTCTGCAGGATCAGCCAGATGTGGTGCTCAACTCTGCATCATGGGCTGGGAACCCTAAAGCAGGTCAGGAGAGATTCCCAGGGTCCTCCTGGGGGAGAGATGGGCAGTAGAGGGGGCCCCTGAAGGTCTCACTTGGCACACACTTCCTGGACATGTTCTATGCTCAGGTTGGGATAGGCCTGGAGTGACCAGACTGTTCCTACCATCCAAGGCCCGTGGCCTTAGAGAAGGGGGCAGGCAGGTAATTAGAGACCTGCAGCCTCTCAGGAGGCATCTGCCAAGCTTATCACCCATTCTCCCAGCCAGGAGACAGGCCTCACATCCCCAGGCCAGCCAAGGGTCGGGGTTGGGGTTGGGGTCCACGCCACCCCATCAACCGTCTGCTATGTACAACGTGAACAGGGCGGCTCCAGATTCATTCCCCACTTCTTGGGTTGGCTTTTTTTTTTTGTCTTTGGGTTTTGGAACTGGGGATCAAACCCAGGGCTTCACGCCTGCAAGGCAAGTGCCTTACCACTGAGCCACAGCCCAGCCCATTCTTCACTCCTTAGGTGTGTCCTGGTGCCCCGTTCAGGGCCTGGCATGAGGAAGGTGGGCACAGCCTGAGGAGCCAACTGGCCTGATACCCAGGGGAGGCTGTGGCCTGAGGGGCTGGGGTGCAGTCCCACCACAGGACCTGCTCCTACCTGCCACCTCCCTACCTGTTCTCAGTTTCCCCGTCAGCAAAGCCTGTATGGAGTTCAGACCAGACCAGCCACATTTGTGGGGAGGGGGAAGGACTCGCTGGAGAAAGGGCTTAGAGGACACTGTGGGGGCCTCTGAGGTGGCCCTCCCCAGCATCGGAGTGGAGACCTGAAGTTCCCAAGCCCTAGGCAGCTGAGAGGAAGAGAAGCAGGCTGCCCAGGGGCCACCGCACCTCCTCTCCTGCCTCCCAGACCTCAAGGGCTGCCCCTGTGCAGGGCTCAGGTTCACACACAGCTGTGCACCCTGAGGGCCAGTGCTGAATGGCACTGCAGGCCCACAGGCCAGCACCAGTGGATGGCCCTGTGCGGGGCTCACACTGTTAGGCAGAAGGGCTTGGTGCCCCAGGGACACCCCTGCCCAGACCTGAGCCCTGCAGGGGCCATGTGGCCTCATCAGCTTTGGATAACCTGAATGCCTTGTCAACACCCCAAACTCTCATTGAAAACGTGACCTTAAAAGGTTTGCCTGTGACATGCTGAAGAGTGAAGCCCCTCCACACCTCCACACCTCTGTCCAGCTTCTAGTGAGCCAGCCCTGCCATGGCTCTCACACCAACTCCCAACTCCTCACACATCGGGGAACAGAAGGGAAATGAGCTTTGCCCAGCAGGAACAGGCTGAGGCTGGGCTTCCTGGAGGCTCCCCAAGGGCACAGCCCCCCAGAACCTCCCATTTAGGGTTTCGATGTCCCCCACATAAGCACCGACTCTGCGGACGCCTCCCCCAGCCCCATCCCTGGCAGGCCACCATGAGCTTGGCTGGCCTGGCTGCAGGGGGGGCCCTGGGGCCTCAGACCAGCACTCTGGTCTGCCCACTCAGGGAAGAGCTTGTCTTCAAAACTGGGTCCTTCCTGAGTGGTGGCCCAGCGGGTGGCTCACATCTAGTGCCCATCCCAACAAGAGCTAAGCAGCCAGACTGGGCAGACTCTGGGCCCTGGGCTGCCAGCCAGATTCCCATTAGGAGCCGGGCTTGGTCCCTGCCTCTTCCTCCACTAGGGGTCCTGGAGGAGATGAGCTGGCCTCACCACGTCTGGGCTTCGCGGGCTGCCTGACTGCTGGGAGCTTTGCAGGAGCCAACCGCCCAGCAGCAGACCCTGGCCCTTCTGGCCCTTCCCCCGCCGCGCAGCCCGCACTCACCAGGCGCTTCTGGGGCCGCACAAGCGGCCGGTTGACACCGTTCATCTTGTGGTAGAGGCCGCAGGCGTTGCACAGGTAGTGGCCCGTGCCATCTCGGCGCCACAGCGGAGTGGAAAGGGCGCCGCAGTTGACGCACTCTCTGCCCTCGCCGGGGAACTCCTCCAAGAAGTCGGACGCTACGGGAAGAAGCGGCTGAGGGCTGTGGGCCGGCGCCTCTGCCCTGCCCCCAGCCCGAGGGCTTCTGCAGGACCCCTCCTCCCTTTGTCGTGCCTTAATTCTATTCTACTAAACCAATTATTTATATGCCTTGTCTCATTTTTAAATTTTTAATCGGCACACGGTGAAATTCATTAGGGTTGTTTTTATAAGGCGGAAGTGTGAATAAACCAAACCTTAGGGCGGACACCTGGGGCGGGTCCCTCTTTGAACCAGGGTCCAGTGCCAGCGTCTGCATTTGTGACCTGCTTGGGAAGCAGGAGCTTCAGCACCCGGAGGGGAGGCAGATGAAGGGGCATTAGCCGGGTGCAAGGGTCGTCGCTCCCAGGGGACCCGCTATCCCCTGGTCGCCTCTCTGCCCAAGCGGGTCGACCCCAGGGGATGTGGGTTGAGAGGGTCAGCGAGATCGCGAGATCCTTCGGGGGCGCAGAGGGCCTGGAAACTTTGGTGTGATCACAATCACTGTCCTCCCTTGGAAGGCCGGGCTGCGCGGCGGCTTCTCCGGCATGGGTGGGGGTGGAGGGCTCCCAGGTCCCCTCCAGGCCGGGCCCGGCGCCGGCGACGCGCGGGCGGCGGGGGCGCCGGGTGGGGGCGGGGCGGGGATCAATCATCGCCCAGCCGGGGGTGGGCGCCAGGCGCTGGGCTGCGCTGGGCGCCGGGGCCAGAGCCCGCTTCCTGCGCGCTCGGGGCCTGGGGGCCAAAAGGCGGCTGGAGCAGGGCGGCGTTGCCTCCAGTTCCCCGGAGGGGTAGCTCAGAGGGGGCCTGGGGTTGCCAGCACAGAGGCGTGGCCTTCGGTTTTCGGCTGCGCTGGGCAAAAATGTGTGCTGCCGAGTATACTCAGAATCCGGGTGAGCGATTCCCCGATTCACAGGCCTAGAATTCGATTGTCCGAATTTATGCTCCAGGGAAGGATCGAAACCAGGGTTCAAATTAGAATGCAAACATTCTACGACAGAGAGGACGAATGTGGCGACTTACTTAAATGAACGGATATTTTGAACTTTATAAAAATCATTGCCAAACTTTTCAAAAAATATTTAAAACGTAGTCTCGAAATTGGCAAGATCTAGAATGCTGTCTTGGGTTCGGATAAATGAATGGCAGAAATATATGTACTTTCTTATTATCATATTAAAAAAGAATTCTGTATACAAGGTTTTCTTCGAGGGTAGGTGAGGCACGGTATTCCCGGAGGTTTACAAGCCCCAGGACGTCTGGGCTGATGGCTCGAGTAGACCTGTCCCTGATTGGTGTGTGTGTGTGTGTGTGTTTAGCATTTCTCAGGGTACGGGCTAACCCCGGGTTCGGCGAGCACCCACGTCAAAGGAGCCGCGCCCGAGCCCCGCACTCACCGAAAGTGGCCCTCCTGCCTGGGAGGCCAGCCGGGCGGCTCTGCAGGCCGTGCAGTACGCTGCCATCGAAGGGTCCCGCGGTCCAAGACTGGGCCACGTCGGGGCTCACGTAGGTGGGGTAGGTTGTGGGATATGAGGCGCTCACTGGCCGCCCAAGCGAGGCGGTGTACTGATCGCGAGCCAGAAGTGTGCCCTGGTAGACGCCATCGTCCCGGCTCCCAGCGCTGCTGCGGCTGCAAGGTCCGGGGGGACTGTGCGCGAATGGAAAGGCGGTGGCCCCCGGCGGTTGTGCGCCCGGTGGGTGCGGGCTACCAGAACCAAAGGTCGAGGAGTCCGCGGCGGCCGCCTGCGCCCAGCCCGGGTGCGCAGGGAGCGCTGAGGGCTGAGGGCCCGCTTCGCACGCCGGCAGGTAAGACAGCATGGAAGGTACGCGCGCCTGCGGCACGAACATCGGGGATCCCGCGCCCGCAGCGTGCAGAAAGGCTCCCGAGTCGGCGTAGGTGGCCTGGCCGGGGCTCGAAGCCAGTGCCAAGCTCTGGTACATCTCCCCGGGAGCGGTCCCGACCTGCAGGAAACGAGGACCAGTGTCGAGTTCGCGGCCGCTGGGCACCCTCTGTCATCGCCCGCGCTTGTGCCGGGCAGGTGCTGTCGCTCAGACCGTTCACCCAACTCCTAGGCCAGGGAGGATCCCGGGCAGGTCTCAGGATCCTCGGGGAGGAACAACGAAGGCGGAATGGCCCCCGAGCCCTGCCCCGCATCCCCGGTGCATTCCTAACGCGGAGCTCACCTCCTCCGCTGTCTGGGCCAGATAGGACTCTGGGGTGGGCTCGTGGGGGCTGGGAAGGACCGGCCCGGACGTCAGCCAGCGCAGGGCCTCCGGAGCCGGGCCCCACAGCTCTGGGAGAGATCGACGGACTGGGGCGGGGCGCGCAGAGGCAGGCCCTTCAGGAGCACTCACCGGCGGACAGGAGGGCAGGAGGGCGCGGTGCTTGCCGAGGGTCGGCTACCGGCCGCCTGGAGACCGGGATCCTCGGTCCAGAGTGGCCTCTGCAGGGAACCCCGGACGCTCGGGCCGCCCCTCCGCCCCGTCCCGCCCAGCCCCTGCTGCGCCGCCCCTTCCCTCTCGGCGCCCGCCCCTCCCTCCCCACGGGGTCAGCGCTGGGGCTCTGGCCGCAGTATCACGTGACCCGAGCAAGCCCAGCTCGCTGGATTCGGCAACCGAGAGGCACAAGACACTCACAGCTGAGCCCCAACAAATGAAGGGGACGCCATCGTGTCCCGTGTTCGGTGGGGCAGCGGGAGCCAAGAGCAGAGACTTTTTAAAATTTTGTTCATAGAATTTACTGGTCCCAGCCCTCCTTGCCTGCTTGGGGATCCTGTTCAAGGCTGGTGGCTGAGTGCCTGGTGGTTGAGCCGGGGATCCCGGGGAACGATGGATGCTTCCGCGGTGTGGAGCCGGGTTGCGCCCCTGTACTCCTGGGGCCGTGCAGGGATCCTGCTTCCATTGGGACGGTTTCTCTCAGGGATCCTGGACTCGATTGGGTATACTACTGGCCAGCACTCGCATGAAGTCCTGCCGGAGTCCAACAGTTTCCTCTTTTTTGGACAAGCAGGGTCATTAGGGTGGGGGTTTCAGTGGAGGCATGTGTGGGGTCAGCAGTGTCCGGCTTGTGAGGCGCCTTGTGGGTGCACTGTGGCTCCCAAGGGCCCAGCCTAGTTCTAAGCCCTCACTCCCGTTAGGTGTAGGGAAGTCAGGGAACTCAGGAGGAGTGTTCCCCAGGTGCCGAAAATACTCCCATGGATGGAAGGCTACCCGGGTGATGTGGCTTTCCTCCTCCAAACCCAGCCGGCCGGATTCTTCCAACCTGGCTCCTTGCTCAGCTTCCCCAGTGTCGTCGGTCACCCTGATGTCACCCCTAGGCCCTGGACAGAGAGATCAGCACTCCACGGGGTCCTGGAGTCCGGGTCCTCAGCACCATTGGACTGAAGGCAATGCTTAAGCAGAGAATTTCTCCTTTGCCGAGCCCAGCCCTTAGCTCAGCCCGCCCAGGGGAGGAGAAGGCACTGGGTTCTCTCCCTGGGGGCAAAGACTTGGGGGGTTAGGAAGGTACTGTGATTAGTCCTGGGGACTTCCCTGGGAGTGCTGGATTGGCACTGAAGGACCTCGCTGTGGGTTTCTCAGGGACTCTGGAGCCTGGGGCGCCTGGGTAGTGGACTCTGTCATTCCTGTGGGACCTGGGGCAGCCCTGGGCTGGCAGATCCAGGTGCTTCAGATTCCCTGTGCAGGTGGAGGTGCCCGGGTGGGTGGAGCCGTCCAGGGCTGAAGGTCCAGATCAGGCTGGCACAGGTCCCCGCTCGCACCCTGGACTCCCCCCAAGGACCTGAGGGCAGGTTCTGGACTATGTACGTGGAGACTAGGAGCGGAGGGTTGAGGTGGAGGAGCGTGTCCTTTGGGATGGGGAATTTGGAGAACTTCCTACTGTCTTTACAGACTCCCAGTGCCCTCCCTACATGCTGTCTCACCTATGGTAACTTCTTCTTTTCCCTGCCCCTAAGGTCCTGGTTCTCTGCTTCTCTGGGAGTGGGATCTCACTCTCCCTGCTCTGGGTCCCCTTCTTGCCCCACCTGACTTCAGCTGTATTCCTTGTCTCTCTAGGCAGTGAGCCTCATAGGGAGGGAGCTGTGTGCATCCAGACCCTGAGCCTGCTGCGGATCTTCGAGGTTGGGCTGCAAGCGCCAGGGACAGCAACCTACGTACCTGCACTCCCCTGGTCTCCAAGCCCTTACCAAGAGTGTTCTGGGCAACAGGAAGATTCCAGTGAGCACCGGGAATGGAGAGAAGTGAAAAGTGGGAAGGTGTGCTTAACTGCTAGGGCTGAGCCCTCTGAAAAGGGCCAGAGGGGAATAAAAGATGAGTAGCCAACCTGGCATCCTGATAGCGGTGGAGACTGACTTGGGCTTCTTGCTTGGGATAAAATTTGTGAAATTCTTGGGCAGGAAACACATGCTTCGCCTGGGCGCTCTGTCCTCAGTATTTCCATTTAATTCTCATTCAGTCTTATATAGTAGGTGATGCTATTATTCCTATTTACAAAGCACAGAGGTTGGCTAATTGGCCCAAAGTCTCACAGCTAGTAATTAAACAAGCCAATTAGGGCAAATGAAGAATGCAAAATATACACCAGGAGGAAATCCCTGGCCTCCAGGGAGGGCCTGGCCCAGGAAGGAGTTAACCCTTTGAGGGCTCCTAAGAGACTGGACTCCATGAAGGCTGTAGGACCTCCTGGTACCCTGTGGCCCTCCAACCAGCTCTCAAGAGGTGGAAGCAAATCCACTGGTCCTTGGAAGGTGGGACAGAGGGAGAAGAGGTGGCGGGTGTTCCCTCCTGCCTGGTGGCAGTGGGGGTGGGGTGGGGAGCATACTGGTTGTGGTAAAATCTGGCCCCTTCACACGTCTGTTTTGCTTGAACCAGGAAGGGAAGGATCACAGCTCAAACATGTCCCTCTACTGTCCCCTTCCCCACAATCACTTTCTGATACTACCATGATCTTGTCCATGATCTTCTGTTCAGTGCTGTGCCCCGGGTGCCCTGGGCCCTCAGCTCATTGCCTTTCAGCAGGTAACTGGTCCCCAGGATGCTCTGGGAACCCTTCTGGGGCTCAGCTCTGCCATCTCAGTGTCGTGTGACTTTGGACCAGTTAGTTGCCTCTCTGTGTCTCTGTTCCTCTGTGTAGGGGGTGACGATAGTGCCTGCTTCTCACAGTGGCTTTTGGGAGGAATTAGTGGGATGAGGTTCCCAGAGCACCTGGCCTGGAATGTGCAGATGGCAGCACTTGTCCAGGTGAGAGTGTGCTGAGGGACAGAGGGACAGTCAGGAGGCGAGCAGAGCCCCAGGGCCCCAGGCTGCCAACGGGCAGCTGGGTGGGTAAGGGAGACCCAGGAGGGAGCTTCTGCCCTGCCAGCCATGGTGACCCCCGCTCTGCCACCTTCCCTGGCCTAGTAGGACCAGGAACCCAAGCAGAGCAGGAGTGAGGTGGGGGTCGGGTCTCTGAGCTGGGGACCCTATGGGAAGGATTGACATGGGAGTCCCTTAGTGACCAGTCAGGGTCAAATTCTAGGAGTCCTGAGGGGGCCTGGGGCTTATGATTGTTAGGCCTGAGTGGCCAAGGTGGGGGCCTGGGTGGGGACAGCCCCTGCTGAACTGTGAGGCTCTGGGTTTCATTTTGAGCTGTCACTTGCCCAGCAGCTGTCCCCTCCCCACTGCAGAGCTTGGGAACTGTTAACTCAGACACGCTTATCATGGAAAGGAAAACACTCCTATTGTTCAGGGGGCGTCAGGGCTTCTGGACTGGCTCCCAACAGGACCCTGGCCTCTCCTGGGGCGTCTAGGCAGAGACCCTCCTGAGTACATTGGGCCTGCGTGCTCCCCAGGGCACTGAGCCTCTGGAGTGGGATGGCTGGGGCAGGGTCCCTTTTGGGGAATGACTCTAGGTAGGGTCCCTGCCAAACATACAGTGCCAGCACAAGCAGCTGCCCCTGCCTGCTGGTCACTGGGCACCGGTGTGGCCCACTCCAGGGTGTGAGCTCAGGCAGAGAAAGTCCTCCGTCCAGCGGGGGCAGGGGGCATGTTCAGGAAGCAGCCCTGAGGACAGGACTGTCTGGGTTACCTGCAGGACTGGGGCAGGCTGACTCCTCCTGACCCTGCCTGGGGGCCCTGGCTCTCACCTCTCCCTGCAGGGCAGGGTGGGGGCTGTGGGGAGGAGGGTCTGGCTGGGCGAGCCTGTGGGTGGGGTTGGAGGGGTGCGAGGGAGCAGAGGCTTCTCCTCTCCCGGGAGTGTGTGTCCCCAGCAGTTGTCTCAGGTAAGCCTGGCACTCTCCCAGGCGGGGACAAGCCCCTCACAGCCCCTCGCGGGCCTCTGCTCACTTTCTGCCTTTCTTCCTCAAAGCTCCCTGCTTGCAGGGGGCGTGGCCCCGCGTGCTTGCCATCCTGCAGGTCTTTCAGGACTTGCCACACCTACAGGTCCACTGAACAGAATCCCAGGGCCTCTCCGCTTCCCTGGCCTGGATGGTAAAGGCATTCTGGGAGGCGGGAGCTCTTGTGGGGGCGGTCCCTACTGGGAGGGCGGGAGGACAGGACGCTGGAGTGCTGATCTGGGGCCATGTGGATTCACTTCCCAGGTGTGCAGAGCCCCACCTCTGGGGCAGCCTCTCTGGCCAGTGCAGTCTGCACCAGGGCTGGAGGAGGGTTATGGGCTCCTGGGCAGTGGCTGGCCCTGATGTCCATCCAGGTCACAATTCCCTTCATCTGGGCATTTCCTGGCCTGGCCTGGGAACTTGCTGTAGTTGAACTCCTTGAAAGCACCCTGCTTTCTTGTAAGGTGTACCTTCCGACGCCCACGTTATAGACGAGAAAACTGAGACCAGAGGTGACTAGTTCAAGGGTCACGGCGAGGCATTTGGACTCAGATGTGGCCACTGGGCCTGCTCTGTTCCACAGCCCCCATCAGCCTCACTGCTGGCCTGCTCCATGGGTGCTGCCCTGGCCAGGGCCCATGACCCAGGTCCCCTCTTGACGGCTTGCAGTCTCCACCAGGGCCTTGCTGGTGGAGTCCTGTGGCCTTGGGAACAGCTTGCACTGGGGATGACCTGGCGGGGAGCCTGAGCTGGCCGTGGAGGAAAGGGGAGCTGGGGATGCAAACAGAGTTAGGCTGCCGTGTCCCCTGTGAGACCAAATCTTCTCAGCCCTCTTCTGTCCTGGGAGGGGTCTGGGATGTGACTGCAGCATTGGCAAGTGCCCAGGCGGGATGGGAGAGCCCTGAGGCCAAGGACTAGAGGCAGGGTGGGAGGCCTGTCCCATCACTGGCCACTGATGAGTGCAGGGGCCTCTGCCTCCCCCAGTCCCTGAGCTTGGGTGGCACGGGCGAGGCCACCCCACTCACTCTACTGGCTGCAAGTGACCTCGTGCTCCTGCTTGGTGACCAGGCCTGCCTGAGGGCTCCAACTCCTCCAGAGAAGACTGGGGTGAAAACCATAGGCCACACTGTGGAGTCACGGCACTCGGCCATGTGTGCCCTGGGTCCCCAGCTGAGGGGGCTCTTGCTGGGATGGCCAGCAACACCCTCCTCTCTATGGTGCTTCTGCACCCTAGTGGCCTAGGACACAGAATATCCCCCCCTCCCTGAGTTCTGCAAGAAGCCCCTGCCCCTCTCCCTCCAGAAAGGGCTCCACCCTGTTTGGGGGTGCCTGAAACCGCCCCCATGCAGCTGCGGCGTGGGTCCTGGACACACCTGGGAGCCACAGGGACTTGTGGCAGGCGGAACCACATGAGGAGCGAGGAGCCACAAGCCCCCGGGGCTCAAGAAACAGTTACTATTATGGTATTATGTAAAAATGTGGATGTGTAACTGATGTGATTCTGCAATCTTTGTAATGTTTTGAATAACCAATAAAAAAAAATAAAGTATGTATAGTGTAAGTGTAAAAAAAAAAAAAATCCAAGCCCTGCCCTGTGTTGGCATGGCACTCCTCTGGTCCCCATAGATGCTTATTCTGCGTCCACTGAAGGCCTCCTTGAAAGCCATCTGGGGCCCAGGACAGGGCAGGCCACGTCCTCCCCTCACTGCCCACGGGGAGACTGTGGTGTTAGGAACGGGCTCCTGTAGGTTCAGCTGGGAAGGAGGTGGGAATGGCTTTGGGGGACTTCCACAACCCAGGCAGGAAGCCAGCAGGGCCCTGGCTTTGGGACCCCACCCCTCGCAGCTGCAGAAGGGCGGCGGATGGGTTTTTTGAGGTAGCCTTGGATTTTGGTCACTGTGACAAATACTTGAGATCCCCAAGGAGGAAGGACCCAGGTGGCTCAGTTTCAGAGGTTGCAGTCCCCGGTGGGCAGGCTCCCCTGCCCTTGACCCCAGGGGAGGCAGACATCACGGTGCAAGGTGTGGCAGAGAAGAGCTGCCCAGCCCCTGGCAGTGCGAGGCAGGGAGAGGAAGGGACAGGGATGGACATGGTCCCCAAGGGCGTGTCCCCAAGGAGCCCCTCCTCAGGTAGGTCCCACAGTCTCCACCAGCTCTATTTGTCCCTTTAGCCGTGACTCTGTCAGTGGATTAACCCATTGATGAGGTCACCAGAGACCCACCTCTGACCACTGCTGCGCTGACCAAGCCTTCAGCACACGAGCCCTTTGGGGACACTTCATAGCCAGGCCCTGGCAGCCCCACCTTCACCCAGGCTCAGGCACAGACAGAGGTTCCTGGGCAGTGTCCCCAGACCTCCGAGCTTTGACTCCTGCAGGAAACCCTCTCTGTCTCCGACTAGAGTGGAGGCCGCTGGAGGGAAGGGCCAAGTCGGGCTCCAGGTTCCCCAGCAGAGGGAGGCTCCTCTGTCCCCAAAGCCCAGGGAAGTGGCGGAGGGCAGAGCTGCATCTGCGCGTCTTCCTGGGCCAGGTAGGCTTCCCGGGCCCTCCAAGGAGGGGCTGCTGCTTCCTGAAAGGGGGTGGTGTCTGTTTGAAGCCTGGGAAGCCTGGGATGGGGAGCCCCTGCCAGGTGCTGTGTGCAGCCCCTTCTGCAAGCCCCCAGTTCCTATGTGAAATCAAAACCCATGGTGGATAAGCTGGCCAGTGTGGGCTGGTGGGAAGAGGTGTGCTCTTGGCCTCACTGTGCATCTCAGAAGCCCCTTCCGAGGGCCCCAGGGCCTGCAAGGACTGGTTAGTCTGGGCTGGGCTGGGCTGGGTAGGTCCAGGACGAGGACTAGTTAGTCTGGGCTGGGCTGGGCTGGGTAGGTCCAGGACGAGGACAGTCTGTGTGAGTCTGGCCAGGCTGCTCCCTGTGGAAGGGTCCAGGCCACCCTCTCAGCCCTGGCCTCCCAGGATTTAGGTCAGTTTCCCCATGGACAGACCTGGAGCCAGTGGGCGGCAGGGGATGTGGGGCCTGGTGCAGTCTTTCCATGTGGTTGCGTGCTGTGCCCATCTGTCCCTAGGCGGGTCTGGGACAGAACTGGTCTGCTTTGGGTCCCTCTTTTGCTCTTAACGATTTCCCCCTTTCTTTCCCCTTCTCTTCCTCTCTTCCTACCCTGCTCTCCCCTCCCTCCTTTCACCCTGCCCTCTCTCCAGGCCTCCTCTGCCCCTAACCCACTGCAGAGGCCCTTGGAGCCCTCTTGACTCCTGCCTTTCTCCACGTCTTCTCCGGGTCCGCCAGTGAGGGGCTCAGTCACCAGCCAGGGGTCCCGTCTGAGCCATAGGTTTCCTGGGCCCTCCAAGGAGGAGCAGAGAGGGCAGGGGCACCAGGCCTGCCTCACTGCCGCCCTCGGAGTCTGGTGGGGAGGGGCCCTGTCAGCAGGACGGCGGGGTTTCCTGGCCAAGAGCAGAGGTTTATCGCGTTCCGATTGTGTCTGCTCAATGTACAGACTTCAGGGTGTCAAAGCCATCAGCCCCACTCCTGCTGGCAGGACGGGGCCTGAGATGAGAATCCAGGGAACTTAAAAGGTTTCCGAAGCGTCAAGGAGTCTAGATAGAAAGGGGTGGCGGAAGGGCTGAGGGGACAGTGCGTGCCTTTTCTTGTCACCTTTAACTTGGCTTTTCCTCTGTGAACATACAGAGCAGGGCAGCGTGGGGCTATGAGTGCAGAGGAAGGCTGGGTCTTTGGTCTAGCGAAGACGCTCCCCGTACCCCACACGGCTGGCTGGCGCAGTGGGAGGGAAAATGTGCCTGCGTTGGGCTTGGTCCCGGTGCCAGGATCTGCCTCAGAGACATGGTGCTCACCCGGGCAGTGAAGGAAGCCTTCTCCCTGCAACAACCAATCCGAGGAGCCCCAGGGCCAGCTTTCCATGGGAGCACTGACCTCTCAGAGGGGATGCAGATCTGGGCAGTTTGGGGCCGGGGAGTGCGTATACAAAAGGCCCAGCTCCTCGCACAGGCTTGTGCACGCAGACGTTCACATGTACCCCCGTGTGCACACGTGTGCACTTGGGCATGCACCTACAGTCGCAGGCACAGACACATGGACACACGCACGTGCATGCCGCCCGTCCATGTGCGTACCCCGGGGCCTGTGTGCAGTCCAGGCCAGGAGGGCTACTGCTCTTTCCTTCTGCTGGTGCCACCTGGACCGAGTGGTGCCTGTTCCTGAGCTCCAGGTTGGCTGGTCATTCCTCAGGTTTGGGCAGCCCTGGAATGGCAGGTGAGTGGCCTAGAGACCGGGTCACTCCTAGATGGGAGACCAGCAGGAATACGGATTTCTAGGCGGTCACTAGCGCCCCTCCTGGACCTGGGGAATCCCTGACTCAGGGCCCAGCAAATCTCTTGAGCTGTGAAAGAGTCTGTGGTGCCCCGTGGACCCTGCTGAGAGGAGCTGAGGCCAGGTCTTCCCAGGGAGCAGGTGCTGCGTGGGCCAGCTGGCTCTTGGCATCGAGGGAGCCAGCAGATTCTTCTGTGTCATGGGCCCCAGGAATCGGCAGGCAGGGCTGGGGACTGAGCAGCGTCCTGTGTTTTGGGGCACTTCTTGGGCAGCAGGGAGCCCTAGTCAGCTGGGGCCCAGGGAAAGCCAAGGAGGATGACGGGAGCCCTGGCAGGAGCCACTGCCCTGGTGCACAAGGTCAAGGCCCAGCCTAGCCTGAGAAAGCCCCTTGTACGCTCTACTCCTTGGTCCATGTTCCTGGAAGAGAATGGGGGCATCACAGGCGCCAGGGCCCTGGGCCTGCCATGTCCGGACATCTCCACCAGCGGAGGCCTCTTGGGCTGCTCTGGACCTGGGTTGGCCGGCCCTCTGGAGTTGGGCCATGCTCAGCCCCTTCTGTCCTGTGTGGCCTTTGCCACGTCGTGTAGTTCCTGGGCTCCGTCGCTACCCTTCAGTGGGGCTGTGAGGAGAGGGGACACACTGGAGGAGCGCGGGGGCTGGGCAGCCAGCACTGCTGTCGCAGTGCCAGAGAAGCCCAGGCTTGCGTGCAAGGTGGGAAGAGATTCTGGCTGGGTTATGTCCTGGCCACCAAAGCCCGGGTGGCCTTTTGGGCAGCCCCAGTTCCAATGCTGCCCAGAGCTCACTGGGCAGGTAGGTGCCCAGTCTGGCTGGGGCTGTTCCCACCTTGACACAGTGTCCCCTCTGGGGCTGACAGGTCTGTGGACACCTCTCCCAGGCTGACTCCCAAGCTGCACACAGGCCGCCATGTACTTGTCTTTAAGTGGCTTAAAGACAGGACAGATTCTTGGGAAGATCGGACTTTTCTCCCTTGGAAAAGACTCCCAGGCAGGTGGGACTGGGACTGGGACAGCCAGCCTGCTGCAGCCATGACTGTAGCCTGGGGTCCCAAGCTGTGCCTGCCTCCAGGGAGCTCATGCCCCTCGCCCCCAGAGGCTGGACCGTTTCTGCAGATGAATGGCGCAGGGAACCAGTGTCTCCCGTCTTCTGCCTCCCGCTGGCCTCTGTGCCCCAGAGCCCCCTGCTCTGGCGTGGCTTCCTCTGGAGGAGAGAGAAGGCTCTTGGCATCTTGTGGGCTGAAGAACCTGCCCGGGTGCTGTGCCGACAGGCAGGCTCCAGGCAGGGGCAGCCAGCCTGCCGACCAGCTCCGCCCCCGGAGCTGCCTCCCTGCTCTCCCTTGGGCCCCTGGGGCCTGGGCCCTCCCCAGCTGGTGGCCTCTTGGGCCTCCAGGGGTGGGTGCTCGAGACCTGCCCTCTCTCTCTCCCTCCCGGCTGCTTCCCTTCCTGGGTGCTGACTCCAGCCAGAGCCAGTGGCCAGGAAGAGCAAACTCCCCAGGCTCCCCTCCCTGGGTCCTTCCCAAGTTTCCTGTGTGTGCTACGACCAGGCCAGGGGACACACCAGCCAGTGTGACGACTTCCTGAGCCTCAGGGCCGGGAAGTGCCCTGAGGCAGCCCTGTGGAAGTGCCCACAGGTGGTACCTGGGCTCCGCCAGGGAGGCTGGGCAGAAAGGCCAGGGGTCCCTGGCACTTCTGGGCGGAGCCGTGCTCCCAGCTGGGGCCGCTGTCCGGTGGCTGAGGTCAGAGGCGCACACAGCCCGCCATGCAGCTTGCGCCAGAGTGGCTTAAAGACAGGACAGATTCTTGGGAAGATCGGACTTCTCTCCCTTGGAAAAGACTCCCAGGCAGCTGGGACTGCAGTGGCAGGCAGGAGCTTGTCCCTCGGGAAGGCAGGATGGTCCACCACTCCCTGCCATCCACCCGTTCCCTGCGATCCCCTGGCTGACCCCTGGCTCAGATGTTATTTCATGGAAAGAACAAACCATAGCTGACCTGCTGTGGGACTGCAGCAGGACCCAGCCCTCAGGGCCTGGGCTTCTCCGTCCCGGGGGCTGATGTCATGTCCTGGGCTCTCTGTCCCTGATGTCGAGTCCTGGGCTGCTCTAAGCACTGCTCTGGGTGGCTGGTGCTTGGCCCCAGAGGCCCCGTGTGCACCCAGTGCCCCGAGGAGGCGGGAGCCGTGTGCCGGCACATGTGAGCCACGCCTGGGCTGCCGCAGGGACGCACAGCACACAGCTTCAGGGTGGCCCCTCGGCTGTGCCTTTGTCTCCAGGCGTCTTCTCCCCTGGCGGCTGCTGGGAACGTAGCCCTCTCTGGGTCCCCACCGCTGGCACAGGGGCGGCAGTGCTGGGTGTGCCAGGCTGGCAGG
This sequence comes from Callospermophilus lateralis, assembly GCF_048772815.1. NCBI lineage: Eukaryota > Metazoa > Chordata > Mammalia > Rodentia > Sciuridae > Callospermophilus > Callospermophilus lateralis. The sequence continues at coordinate 197,064,384 of NC_135307.1, forward strand.
CTCCGCCCTCAGCCGTCAGTGGTGTTTGGCCCATCCGGCTGTGAGCTCCTGCAGGAGGGGCAGGACCCCCTTGTCCTCTGTGGGGTTCATCTGCAAAGAGGGTCTTGGCTCTGCTTGTGGGGTAGGCTCCCGGCCACGAGGTGGTGTCTCAGAGCCGAGGGCCAAGGTGTGGGGCCCTCCCTGCCTCCTGTACGTTTTCTGGGCAGGGCAGGGCAGGCCTGTTCACCCGCTGGTGGCCAGAGGATGTGGTGGGCCTCCTGACTTGGTCCCCAGTAGGTGGGGCTCTGCGGTGTTCTCTGGACCCCTGGCTCCTCTCCGAAGGCCGCTGACCCTTTCCCCTCTTACAGGGCCGATAAGTCACACGGCCAGGCAGGGTTTGGTGCAGAGAGGGGGTTTGTGTGGAGATAAGGCCGTGCAGCGAGGGCAGGTCCTCACAGGGCCCAGGGCCTGTGCAGAGACGAGGGCGGGCGTCGGCCGGCCCGGTGGCCTTCTCCTCCCCAGGTTTGCCTGATGCTGATAAACCTGCTCGCTCTGGCCTGAGGCCTTCTTCAAGGCTTATCTGTCTCCAAGATCCCCAGCCATGGCTGGAGACCCAGGGCCCTGCCTGGTGGCCCTCCCAACCCATGGGCTGTCAGGGAGGGGTGGAACAAGCTCCCCTCTTCCCCTGGCCCCTTTTCCCACTTAGGGCCACGGGGTGGGGCACGGCCTTGTCCACTGGCCCCGAGTTCTCAGATCCTGCATGGGCTGAGAAGAGCAGGTGCCCAGTCTGGCTGGGGCTGTTCACCCTGGGACACGCCTGTGGCTCTGGGACCTCATCCCAGGGTGTTCACAGCCACTTTGCTCCTGGGAGCAGGGGTGGTCAGCTTGGACCCCAGGGCCGGGCAGTACAGGTGGGGAAGCTGAGTCAGAGGTTGCGTAACGAGGCACAGCTGCACACAGGTCCTGACCGTCAGTCCCACACTGTCCCTGCACCAGCCAAGGCCTTGCTGTGCCAGCCTGGCCTGTCCCCCCAGAGTGGAACCAGTACATCCCAGGAAGCACCCCCTTCCTCGGCCTCTGGTGGCTGACAGCCTCTTGCAGTCCACTTCCTAATGTGGCCACCTGCCTCAGGTCCCTGACCAGTTGACCAGGAGACCCTGGGGGTCATTGGAGATGCTTCTGGGGCTCCCGTCCTCACAGGGTTTGAGCAGGCTCCAGTGGCCCCTTCCTCTGGACCAGGGCAGGTGAGGGCACCTCAGGATCCCTGCAGCTCATTTGGGATGGAGCTCTGGCAGGGTGCTGGGAGACGCTCCTGTGCTGGTCTGGCTCTGGGTCATCTCACTCATCAGTGCCAACACTTACCACCAGGGGATACTCCTCACTCCTGGAAGCACTCTGCCAGGAGGCCCAGCTGCTGACCATCTCCCAGCTGGAGGCCAAGAAGAACCTAGAGGCCCTTCAGGTCAGCCCGACCATCAGCCAGGAGCTTATTCACCATGGAAGCGAGGCCGTTGGCTTCACAGAGGAGAGGGCGTTCAGGCAGGGCTTTGAGGCGTGAGTAAGAGTTTGCTGAGTGAGGAAAGGGCTCTTGGAGCAGAGGGTGTAGGTTAGGGTGTCTGGAGCCAGGGGGGTGGCTGCCAGAGTGAGCACTCGGAACTGGGATGGCTGATGGTGGGAGTTGAGGCAGGACACCTGGAGGTCAGGGGTGCCCGAGGAACTGGGCTTCCACAGGGCAGATGTCGGTCCCGTTTCCTGTCCCTGAAGCCCAGCCCTCTGGGGGATCGGCTCGTGGACTTCAGATTACAAGAGCGACACACACTCAGGTGTCTAGATGGCCCTGAGTTCCTCAAGCAACCGAGCCCCCCAACTCCAGCCCTCAGACCTGCCCCGCTCCCCCTCACGGCTCACTTCCTGGCAGCTGCGTGGCATCCCTGGAGATGGACGCCCAGGTGTGTCCAGTTTGGCCCTTTGGTCCATGCAATCTCATAAACCCCTGGTATTGCTAGGGACCGCAAGGGCACGTGCCACTTAGTGTGGCCAGGTCCCTGTCCAGGAGCAGCGAGGGATAGCACAGCCTGGGGCTGGAGGCTGCTTCCTCCCCTCGCCAGCCCTAGGTCTCACTTTAAACCAGTGGCCGGCTGTGAGGGCAAGGACACGTCCCCCATGCTTGCCTGGCTTCAGAGAGCTCAGCACCCTCTGTCCCAGGCAGCGTGGTCCTCTGGGTCTCTCTGGGCCTTTCTGGATCCCCAGGCTCTGCTCTGTGGCCTGTGGGCTCCTGGCCCCTTTTGCCCCAGTTGAGCGCCTCTGGGCAGGTGCCCTGGCCCAGCAGAGAGGCAGCTCTGGACTTTGAGCCTGGGGCACAGCCAAGGAGAGGGCGTTTCCCAGCACAGACTGCCTTGACCTTTGGCAGCACCCGAATCCAGACGGGGAGATGGAGGGCTTGCCTCAGCAGTTGGGCGTCCTGTGGGTTGGGGCCGCCCCAGAAAGGTGGCGTACGGCATGGCCTACAACAGTTGGTGACTCACTGCTTACCCAGCCCCAGGGTGGGGGCGATGGGCTCAGCACCCCACCATGTTCCCTCTAGTCCTGCCCCTCCTGCAGCTGAGCCGGCCAGCACCTCCTGCAGAGGACAGCCGGGCTCAGCACGGGACTGGCACCTATTCCCACTCATAGGACACCGAGTCTGGGGTCCCAGGAGCATGTGTAGCAACTGGTCTATTGCAGAGTCCCCGGTCACCAGAGGGTGGGGGACAGCATGGGTGCAGGGCACCAGCACAGCCTGCTCACACTGTCCCAGCAGCCAGCAGGTACCTCTGCTTGCCCAGGGCCCTTCACACTGGGACCTAAGAAGGTGGACTCCAAGCCAGTGGGCAGCTGAAGCCATGCGTCCACCTCAGGCAGCCTGCGGGGCCAGTCCTGACACAGTGTCCTCATCGGCAGAGTGGGATTCATCTCAGCGCCCTCCTGCCTGGGCTGTCTCAAGCCTGGCGAGTGGGATAGGATCGTGGTTTATGGGGCACCTGTACGTTCTCCCCAAACAGGGACAGGCCTTGGGGCAATCAAGTCCCAGTTGGAAGATGGGCACTGCCGGACCCTTCAGAGCTTCTCGGGCTGCTCGATGCCTCCCCAGGGCCTGGCTGGGCAGGACCTGGGCTGTTGGCCTTTCAGTTCCTCAGGCACCCTGCACCCGGGAGCTGACTCTGGGATGGGAGTGCCCCTGGCCCTGCCCCATGCCCCTCAGACCTGGCCACGCTGCCTCACCCCTCCTCCATCCCTAGCACCTGCCCTGCACTGGTCCCTCTTGGCACTGTGTCCTTCCTGTGGCTCTGCCCCTGGTACCTGTGGGCCGAGTCCCTTCCCAGCCAAGGACATCACAGAAACTCATTCCAGCCCAGGCATTACCTAACCTGGGGGTACAGACACCGGTGGGGGGCGCCCCACCTTGAAGCCCCACTCCAGAGCGGGGCAGAAGAACTTGTGCACCAAGGTGAAGCCCTGAAGGCGGGACCCTACAGAGCGGTCCTGAGCTGGGGTGTTAACTAAACGAGGTGTGCGTATGTGGGGTTCCCTGCCTGGGGCTCTTGAGACTTAGTCTCTGTGCCCCCAACTTGCCCTGCTGAGTTGGGACCTCTGACTCCCACTCCTCATGCTGCCTAATTTCCCGAGGGCCAGGTTTGGGGGAGCACCTGTGGGCCTCCAGCTCAGGTGTCCCCAGGCCCCCTTCTCTATGCAGACCCCTGGGTGTCCCACTAAGCCCCCGAGTCATGATGCCCAGCACCCTGTCCTCCCTGGAGCTCCAGCCCCACTCTGGGGTCCTGCTGAGTCCCCTCCAGTTCAGCCTTGACACAGAGGGATCAGCCGGCTGGATTGTTGGGCAGCAAGAAGGTGGCAGGGGCTTCCCCGGGGACATGCCTCAGCTGGGCTTTGGTGGGTGGCTAGGAGTTTCCCTGGAGAAGGCCCTGTGGTGGGGGCCTGGGGGATGTGTCCTGTGGTGGGGAACCTTGGGGGATGTGTCCTGTGGTGGGGAACCTTGGGGGATGTGTCCTGTGGTGGGGGCCTGGGGGATGTGTCCTGTGGTGGGGAACCTTGGGGGATGTGTCCTGTGGTGGGGGCCTGGGGGATGTGTCCTGTGGTGGGGGCCTGGGGGATGTGTCCTGTGGTGGGGAACCTTGGGGGATGTGTCCTGTGGTGGGGAACCTTGGGGGATGTGTCCTGTGGTGGGGGCCTGGGGGATGTGTCCTGTGGTGGGGAACCTTGGGGGATGTGTCCTGTGGTGGGGGCCTGGGGGATGTGTCCTGTGGTGGGGAACCTTGGGGGATGTGTCCTGTGGTGGGGAACCTTGGGGGATGTGTCCTGTGGTGGGGGCCTGGGGGATGTGTCCTGTGGTGGGGAACCTTGGGGGATGTGTCCTGTGGTGGGGGCCTGGGGGATGTGTCCTGTGGTGGGGGCCTGGGGGATGTGTCCTGTGGTGGGGAACCTTGGGGGATGTGTCCTGTGGTGGGGAACCTTGGGGGATGTGTCCTGTGGTGGGGGCCTGGGGGATGTGTCCTGTGGTGGGGAACCTTGGGGGATGTGTCCTGTGGTGGGGGCCTGGGGGATGTGTCCTGTGGTGGGGAACCTTGGGGGATGTGTCCTGTGGTGGGGAACCTTGGGGGATGTGTCCTGTGGTGGGGGCCTGGGGGATGTGTCCTGTGGTGGGGAACCTTGGGGGATGTGTCCTGTGGTGGGGGCCTGGGGGATGTGTCCTGTGGTGGGGGCCTGGGGGATGTGTCCTGTCGTGGGGAACCTTGGGGGATGTGTCCTGTGGTGGGGAACCTTGGGGGATGTGTCCTGTGGTGGGGAACCTTGGGGGATGTGTCCTGTGGTGTGGGCCTGGGGGATGTGTCCTGTGGTGGGGAACCTGGGGGATGTGTCCTGTGGTGTGGGCCTGGGGGATGTGTCCTGTGGTGGGGAACCTTGGGGGATGTGTCCTGTGGTGGGGAACCTTGGGGGAGGTGTCCTGTGGTGGGGGCCTGGAGTGTGTCCTGTGGTGGGGAACCTTGGGGGATGTGTCCTGTGGTGGGGGCCTGGGGGATGTGTCCTGTGGTGGGGAACCTTGGGGGATGTGTCCTGTGGTGGGGGCCTGGGGGATGTGTCCTGTGGTGGGGAACCTTGGGGGATGTGTCCTGTGGTGGGGGCCTGGGGGATGTGTGCTGTGGTGGGGAACCTTGGGGGAGGTGTCCTGTGGTGGGGGCCTGGGGGATGTGCCCTGTGGTGGGGAACCTTGGGGGATGTGCTCTGTGGTGGGGAACCTTGGGGGATGTGTCCTGTGGTGGGGAACCTGGGGGATGTGTCCTGTGGTGGGGAACCTTGGGGGATGTGTCCTGTGGTGGGGGCCTGGGGGATGTGTCCTGTGGTGGGGAACCTTGGGGGAGGTGTCCTGTGGTGGGGAACCTTGGGGGATGTGTCCTGTGGTGGGGGCCTGGGGGATGTGTCCTGTGGTGGGGGCCTGGGGGATGTGTCCTGTGGTGGGGAACCTTGGGGGAGGTGTCCTGTGGTGGGGTCCTGGGGGGATGTGTCCTGTGGTGGGGGCCTGGGGGATGTGTCCTGTCGTGGGGAACCTTGGGGGATGTGTCCTGTGGTGGGGCCTGGGGGATGTGTCCTGTGGTGGGGAACCTTGGGGGATGTGTCCTGTGGTGGGGGCCTGGGGGATGTGTCCTGTGGTGGGGGCCTGGGGGATGTGTCCTGTGGTGGGGGCCTGGGGGATGTGTCCTGTGGTAGGGAACCTTGGGGGATGTGTCCTGTGGTGGGGGCCTGGGGGATGTGTCCTGTGGTGGGGGCCTGGGGGATGTGTCCTGTGGTGGGGAACCTTGGGGGATGTGTCCTGTGGTGGGGGCCTGGGGGATGTGTCCTGTGGTGGGGAACCTGGGGGATGTGTCCTGTGGTGGGGAACCTTGGGGGATGTGTCCTGTGGTGGGGAACCTTGGGGGATGTGTCCTGTGGTGGGGAACCTTGGGGGATGTGTCCTGTGGTGGGGAACCTTGGGGGATGTGTCCTGTGGTGGGGAACCTTGGGGGATGTGTCCTGTGGTGGGGAACCTTGGGGGATGTGTCCTGTGGTGTGGGCCTGGGGGATGTGTCCTGTGGTGGGGAACCTTGGGGGATGTGTCCTGTGGTGGGGAACCTTGGGGGATGTGTCCTGTCGTGGGGAACCTTGGGGGATGTGTCCTGTGGTGGGGAACCTTGGGGGATGTGTCCTGTGGTGGGGAACCTTGGGGGATGTGTCCTGTGGTGGGGGCCTGGGGGATGTGTCCTGTGGTGGGGAACCTGGGGGATGTGTCCTGTGGTGGGGAACCTTGGGGGATGTGTCCTGTGGTGGGGAACCTTGGGGGATGTGTCCTGTGGTGGGGAACCTTGGGGGATGTGTCCTGTGGTGTGGGCCTGGGGGATGTGTCCTGTGGTGGGGAACCTTGGGGGATGTGTCCTGTGGTGGGGGCCTGGGGGATGTGTCCTGTGGTGGGGGCCTGGGGGATGTGTCCTGTGGTGGGGAACCTTGGGGGATGTGTCCTGTCGTGGGGAACCTTGGGGGATGTGTCCTGTGGTGGGGAACCTTGGGGGATGTGTCCTGTGGTGGGGAACCTTGGGGGATGTGTCCTGTGGTGGGGGCCTGGGGGATGTGTCCTGTGGTGGGGAACCTGGGGGATGTGTCCTGTGGTGGGGAACCTTGGGGGATGTGTCCTGTGGTGGGGAACCTTGGGGGATGTGTCCTGTGGTGGGGAACCTTGGGGGATGTGTCCTGTCGTGGGGAACCTTGGGGGATGTGTCCTGTGGTGGGGAACCTTGGGGGATGTGTCCTGTGGTGGGGAACCTTGGGGGATGTGCCCTGTGGTGGGGTCCTGGGGGGATGTGTCCTGTGGTGGGGGCCTGGGGGATGTGTCCTGTGGTGGGGACCTGGGGGATGTGTCCTGTGGTGGGGAACCTTGGGGGATGTGTCCTGTGGTGGGGAACCTTGGGGGATGTGTCCTGTGGTGGGGAACCTTGGGGGATGTGTCCTGTGGTGTGGGCCTGGGGGATGTGTCCTGTGGTGGGGAACCTTGGGGGATGTGTCCTGTGGTGGGGAACCTTGGGGGATGTGTCCTGTCGTGGGGAACCTTGGGGGATGTGTCCTGTGGTGGGGAACCTTGGGGGATGTGTCCTGTGGTGGGGAACCTTGGGGGATGTGCCCTGTGGTGGGGTCCTGGGGGGATGTGTCCTGTGGTGGGGGCCTGGGGGATGTGTCCTGTGGTGGGGAACCTTGGGGGATGTGTCCTGTGGTGGGGAACCTTGGGGGATGTGTCCTGTGGTGGGGAACCTTGGGGGATGTGTCCTGTGGTGGGGAACCTTGGGGGATGTGCCCTGTGGTGGGGTCCTGGGGGGATGTGTCCTGTGGTGGGGGCCTGGGGGATGTGTCCTGTGGTGGGGAACCTTGGGGGATGTGTCCTGTGGTGGGGAACCTTGGGGGATGTGTCCTGTGGTGGGGAACCTTGGGGGATGTGTCCTGTGGTGGGGAACCTTGGGGGATGTGTCCTGTGGTGGGGAACCTTGGGGGATGTGCCCTGTGGTGGGGTCCTGGGGGGATGTGTCCTGTGGTGGGGGCCTGGGGGATGTGTCCTGTGGTGGGGAACCTTGGGGGATGTGTCCTGTGGTGGGGAACCTTGGGGGATGTGTCCTGTGGTGGGGAACCTTGGGGGAGGTGTCCTGTGGTGGGGAACCTTGGGGGATGTGTCCTGTGGTGGGGAACCTTGGGGGAGGTGTCCTGTGGTGGGGAACCTTGGGGGATGTGTCCTGTGGTGGGGGCCTGGGGGATGTGTCCTGTGGTGGGGAACCTTGGGGGATGTGTCCTGTGGTGGGGAACCTTGGGGGATGTGTCCTGTGGTGGGGAACCTTGGGGGAGGTGTCCTGTGGTGGGGAACCTTGGGGGAGGTGTCCTGTGGTGGGGAACCTTGGGGGATGTGTCCTGTGGTGGGGAACCTTGGGGGATGTGTCCTGTGGTGGGGAACCTTGGGGGATGTGTCCTGTGGTGGGGGCCTGGGGGATGTGTCCTGTGGTGGGGAACCTTGGGGGATGTGTCCTGTGGTGGGGGCCTGGGGGATGTGTCCTGTGGTGGGGAACCTTGGGGGATGTGTCCTGTGGTGGGGAACCTTGGGGGATGTGTCCTGTGGTGGGGAACCTTGGGGGATGTGTCCTGTGGTGGGGAACCTTGGGGGATGTGTCCTGTGGTGGGGAACCTTGGGGGATGTGTCCTGTGGTGGGGGCCTGGGGGATGTGTCCTGTGGTGGGGAACCTTGGGGGATGTGTCCTGTGGTGGGGGCCTGGGGGATGTGTCCTGTGGTGGGGAACCTTGGGGGATGTGTCCTGTGGTGGGGAACCTTGGGGGATGTGTCCTGTGGTGGGGAACCTTGGGGGAGGTGTCCTGTGGTGGGGAACCTTGGGGGAGGTGTCCTGTGGTGGGGGCCTGGGGGATGTGTCCTGTGGTGGGGGCCTGGGGGATGTGCCCTGTGGTGGGGGGCCTGGATGGGTGTACCCTTCTAGGCTGTGGTGGGTGCGAGCACCTCAAGTGGTGGCCCATATCTGTCCCCCCCCCGGCCTCCCCTCCAGGAAGACATCTCTTACTGCCCTGGACCACACCTCAGGTCGAGCCCCCAGTGGCTGTCCCCCTACTCGCCTGCATGGCTGTACCCTGCCCAGCACTTTTTCACTGGTGGCAGAAGGTTCTGGAGTCTGGGAGCTACAAGTCACTTGTGCAGATGGAGGAGAAGCCTCTTAGGTCCCCTCCTCCTGGGGAGGGCGGCCTGAGCACCATCTCAGGTCGGGCCATTCTGGAAGTGCCCAGGACCCCAAGGTTGCACGGTGGGGAGGGAGGACACCCCTGGGCATGTGGTGCCAGGAGCCCTGCAGCGTGCCGAGTGCCGATGGCTGAGGACGGTGCCTGCCCTCTGGTCCATGGGAGGGCACAGTAAACAGGAGAGGGGGACAGGGATGAGGGGGCCGTGGGAGACAATGGAATAGAGGCCAGGGTTCCACTAGACAGACTCCAGGAGCTACCGAGGGGTGACTGTGAGGCAGGGGTGCTGAGGATGAGCAGGAGGCCGACGAGGAAGGCCTGGGGACTTCTAAGCTGACAGTAACGCCAAGGTCCTGGGTGGGGAGTCTGGCGCGTTCGAGGGAGAGCAAGGGGCTGAGGAGGCCCCGCGGTCACTCATGGAGGGGCTGGGGATGTGAGGGTGGCTGTGTCCTGCATGGCCGTGCGGACCCGGGAAGGAGGGGTGCCTCCGTGGTGGCCTGGAGAGCCCTGCTGGAGGCCCTCCTCTTGGCTGCCTGTCCTGCCGCGCAGCTCCACCTTAGCACCTGGGAAGGGCAGTTTGGCCCTAGGCAGTGCCAGGCCAGGCAGACCAAAGCTCCTGCCCACCTGCCCACACAGCAGCCCTCTGGTGCGCAGCAGCTGCAGAGTCAGGGGTCCAGGCCAGCGGGGCAGGGCATCTCTTGCCTCATTGCAGGGGTCCACCTGGGCCCACAGCAGGCTTCCCTCGAGCAGGGCATGGGTGAGACCTGAGGGTCTGCAGCAGGGGAGAGGCCTGGGGGTGCAGGGACCCCAGCCACCCTGGGGGCTTTGGCAGGATGGTGGGGGGTGCCTGGCCCAGGGCCCAGGCCCAGGGAGCCCCCTGCTCTAGGGAGAAGGGCCCTCACAGGGCCTGGTTGACTCCCAAAGTCTCAGTCCCAGGCCAGGGGAGGGGACTCAAGGAGAGCTTTCCCTAGACCTGGCTAAGCCTGCTGCAGATCTGGCCAGCCTACCACTCCACCCGCTTCCTGGAGCCACCCCACATCCCCTCTTGGCTCTGGGTGTCCCTCGTCTCTGCCAAGGGGACCTGTGGCAGGGAGTGGACAGGCACTGCCTCCTGCAGTGGTCTCCCAGAGCTGCACCACGCCCCGGCCTCCGCTCCGGGCAGTCATCTCTGACTGCCCCCGACCCCAGCCCAGGTCGAGGCCCCAGTGGCCCAGGGCCTGTCCACTTCTGAAGGTCTGGGCAGCTGCCCTCTGCATCTCTGCACACAGTAGGTGTCCAATGAGTGCTGCAGAGTTGGACAAGGAGGTTCCCCGGGCACACGACAGGACCCTGGGACAGAAGTCAGGGGCCAGGTCTCCAGAGCTGGGGAAATCAGCCGGGATGAGCAGAGAGCCTGTCTCCTGAGAGGAGGGAGCAGGGCCCCGGAGCCCAGGGTAGGCCTTGGGAGGGTGCTCTGGAGTCCCCGGCAGGGCTGCTGCACAGTGTGGCCGGGCTCAGGAGGCTGTGCCAACTCCCTGCCGGGGACCTCCGCTCCTGCTCTCGGGACAGCCTGCTGAGGAAGCCGAGGCACTAGCCCTGGAGGCCCAAGCTGTGCGGTGGAGGGTCTTCTCCCTGGGACTGGACAGGCTGCTGGTGGTCTGAACCCTCCCTGGTGGCCTCAACGGGTGGATGGCAGGAGGGACCGGGGATCGAGGTGCTTTATCTTGTTGGCCCCCCCAGGGCTCCTGAAGCAGGGCTCCACTGACCCAGGGCCTCGAGCAACCCAATCGTTCTGTGCACTTCTGGGGGGTCAGAAGTTCAAGACGGAGCACCAGGGGCCAGAGTCAAGGCTGGGCTCTCTGAGGAGGGTCCCGCTGCCTCTTCCAGCTCTGAGTGGCTGGTGGCCACATCACCCCAGTCTCTGCCTCTGCCTTACAGGGCTCCTCCCTAGGGGTCAATGTCAACTCCCTCTGCTTCTCTCATAGGGACATTATGGCTGCATTTGGGCCCCAGCAGGATGATCTCCCCAACCCAAAGTCCTTAACTTAGTCACATCTTCCAAGTCCTTTTCGGCATTTAAGATGACATGTTAGGGGCTGGGGCTCAGTGGCAGAGCGCTTGCCTAACATGCGTGAGGCACTGGGTTTGATCCTCAGCACCACATAAGAAAAATAAAGGCATTGTGTCAACCTACAACTAAAAAGTAGATATTTAAAAACAAAGAAAAGATGACATGTTCTCACGCTCTGGGCCGGGGCTTCTTGGGGCCTGCTATTCTGTCCATGAGAGGGTATTCCCATCCTCCCACTTGCTCCCACGGGCACTGGGCACCTGAGCCCAGGGCGACCTCAAACCAAAGCTCCTGGACCCCACAGGACCTCTGCTGGTCCCCTGGTGGGGAGCTGGGGGCTGGGAGCCAGGCAGTGTGCCCAAGGCTTGTCCAGCAGGGTGGGTGCGCGGGGGGGGCAGGCCTCGAGCTCACTCCCCAGCATGGGAAGTGGGGTGCTCCTGGCCTGCTCCCATTGTGCCTTCCCCAGATGGGTCCCCACATGCTCGGCCCCTGCCCTGACTCTGGGGTGAGGACCAGGCTACAGGTGCTAAGGGGAGGGCAGAGCTATTTGTGGGGGCATTTACTGGGGGCTGGCATGGGTGCGCTTTGGTTGGGGGGTTAAATTGTCCTGGGACCATCTGCACATGCAGCACCCCCTTCAGGTCCCCACCCTGTGCCCAGGCTCCCTGTGCGAGAGGTGGGGGCGGGGTGCATTGGAATGGTCCTGCTGGCATTGGCTTCCCAGGTGGGACACTGAGGACAGGCAGGTCTCTGGGGGACCCTGGCTCTGGCCTTGGTACAGATGGAGTGCCAGAGGGCCTGGTGCTCGGCTCCTGCCGCTGGAGCGGCCAGGAGATGTCAGCTGGCATGAACACCAGGCTAAATATAGCGGTGGAGCCTCCCGGAACACATCACTGCAGGCGTCCAAGAGCGCGCCTGACAACACATGGAGTCTTCAGAGCCCCGTCCACTCTCAATGCCCCACGGCGTGGGCAGGGGCATTGTTGCTGGCCCCCACCCTACCTGGGAGGGGAAAGGGGTTCTTGGGGCCTGTGGGGTCCCTGGCAGATGTGCAGAGAGGCAGAGCTGTGGTGAGCAGGCCCTCAGCCCCTGGGGGATCGGGACAGAGGCTAAGGCTGGTGCCTACCTGTTGAAGTGGCCCTCGTCAGGAGGTGGGGGTGGGTCCCTTGGCCACAGGGAAGCTGTGGCCTCTTGGGGCTGGTGGGGCCATTTGGGCCAGGTATTGCCTCCTACAGGAAGCCCTCCATGCCTGCCCAGCTTCTGTGCTCTCATCCCTGCCCTATCCTCTCTGTCTGGCCAGGGCTTCTTCCATCTTCCCGGGGGACCAGGAAAGCCCCTATCTGTCTCCCCTGCTGCCTGCCAGAGTGACACAGGGTTGTTGGCTGACCACCCAGTGAGGACAGATGACAGGAGTCTTCTGGAAGGAGGGATACAGGTGCAGGGACCTGGGAGCCTGCCGGTGAGACCCCACCCCAGCTCTGACGGCAGCTTTCTTCCTGAGGCCCAGGGACGCTGCCAGGATCCCTCTAGTCCTGGGGAGTGTCCCCGCCAGGTGCCGTGGGGCAGGAACAGCCCAGCCCCGCCACTGGGCTGGCTCCTTGGTCCTGGAACTCTCTGGACTGCCACACGGGCCCGATTCTTTCCGGGTGTGCAGGTGGTCAACATGATGACCTGGCATGGAGAGGCCGGGAGGGTGGATGCAGGCAGGCACCTCTGGGGCAACAGAGCTGCACATCCCAGGGCATTCCTGGGCCCGAGCTCCCCCCACCTCTTGAAGTGGGCCTTCCCTAGGGCAGGCTAGTCCGTCTGTCTTCTGGACTCTCAAGGGACAATGGCATCATTCAGGTGAGGGGACCAGGGCATGCGACCTGCTGGGTTGGAGCGCAGGAGAGGCAGGGAGCTTACTCCTTGCGGGCTCATTTCACCCCTCAGGTTCAAAGCCAGGGATATTTCCCGCCCCGTCCCCCTGCCCAGGGGGGTGTCTGAGCAGCAGCCTTCAGACCCACATGTATTCTGGGGTCTGAGACCCGCTTCCAATGCTCTGGGGCCCGCTGGGGCTGGCAGCGTCCCATGGGTGGCGGGCGCCCCCTGGTGGTCTTAAGGGACATTTCCCTGGGACCTGGGTCCTCTGGAGTCTTGGGGACTCTGAGGAGGCCCCAGGAGTCCTGCTTTAGGTTCCAGTGGGACCCCAGTCCTTCCTGAGGCTAAGTTAAATCCAGGCCTCGCGCAGCCGCTCCGACGCCTGCTCACCTGTTTCACCTGGAAGGAGAAGGCAGCCCTGTGGGCCTGAGCCAGCCTGGCCACACCACCAGGGCCCAGGTGGGCAGGCTGTGCCCCACTGTCGCCTCCTGCGGCCCAGGTGGTGCCGGGGGGCTCGGCCGGCCGTGGGATGTGCCCTCACTGAGTCTGCAGAGGCCTGCCCCTGGCACCTGGGGTTCCCGGCCTTAGGCTCGGCACCTTGCCCCAAAGCTGCCTCTGAACCTCTGCTTTGCCAAGGCCTTGGGGATGGGCAGGGCTGTGGGGGTCATGCAGCCCCCTCGGGGGAGGGCCTGGGGGAGAGCCTGCGGGGTCTGGTGCCCGGGACTTCCCACCAGCCATGGAGGCAGCTGGGGGTGGAGAGCCGGCCAGAGCGGGACAGTGCAGGAGCCGCAGCCCCAGCCCTGCGCAGCCGAGGAACCCATTCCCCACGACAGAGGGCTCCCGACGCACTGAGGTACTCAGTGTCACTGTCACGCCTGACCCATTGGCACAGGGGGTCCCACCTCTGTCAGTCACCGCCACTGCTCTGTCCTGCTGGCTGGCGGTGCGAGGGCGAGTGGCTGCTGCAGGGCCCCCAAGTGCGGAGGACCTTCTCCCTCGGGGTCCAGCTATGAAGGCCGAGACGGCCAGCCCTCTTGGGGTCATTAAAACAAAATTTCTTACACGTGGATGTGGTTTCAGCTTGTCCTTCAGCGTGAGTGCAGACTCAGGGAGTCGCAAGACAGCACGCGGAGGGCCGGACGGTCCTGCCTCCCCGGGGCTGCACCAGGAAGCCCAGGCTCTCTGCGTTCACCACGCGCGTGGATCCCCGTGGCTTCTGCGTTCACCACGCGCGTGGATCCCCGTGGCTTCTGCGTTCACCACGCTCGTGGATCCCCGTGCCTTCTGCGTTCACCACGCGCGTGGATCCCCGTGCCTTCTGCGTTCACCACGCGCGTGGATCCCCGTGCCTTCTGCGTTCACCACGCGCGTGGATCCCCGTGGCTGCGATGCTGACGAAGAGCACAGACGTCCTCCCTCCATGAGCACTTCCCAGATATGAGGTTGGTGAGAGCCCCCTGGGGAGCCACGCCCACCAAGCAGGATGGTGACACAGAGGTGTGCCTAATCCCTGGCCCTTGAGGCAGGAGATGGGATCCCAGTGCTGATGGAGGAGAGCTAAGGAGGACTGGGCTGGGGGGAGGAGGAAGAGCACTGAGGCAGAGGGAACAGCACACGCAGCTCAGTGCAGCCTGCACAGGACCTGCTGGGGGTGGGGAGGAGCCCAGTGCCCGAGCCTCAAGGGGGTGGAGTGAGGCTGAGTCTGGAGGAGCCAGGGCCTTCCCTTTCCTGTCTGGTGCCTGGCACTTGGAAGGTCCCCACTATCCTGGCTGCTTGACTCACAGCTACACCTGCTTCCCTTGGGCTGTGCCTCTGGAGGTGCACTCAGGGGACACTGGGGGAGGAGTCCACAGCAGATTTCCATGAGTGGGACACGGCCAAGGGCAGGGCAGGGGCATGCCTGGGATGGCCCCGCCTGGTGCAGGGTGCTGGGAGCCTCACGTGGTGGAGGACCCCATGTGCACTGCTCCCAGATCCAGGAGCGATGGGCACGTGTCCAGGAAGAGTCCGCTTCTCTGGCTATTTGTTGGGAAGCCCCAATTAGCTTCCAAATAGAGACTGCAATGAATTATCAGCAGGGGCTCAAAGTGGCCTGGGGTACGTAGAGGAACAAGAGAGGGCAGGTGACAGGAGGGAGGGGAAGGGTCCTCAGAGAACAGGCTGGTGGTTTGGGTCTGCTGGCCAGGGGCTGTGTTTTCAGATGCCCGACGTTCTCTCCTGGAGCGTGGTTTGCAGGTACAAGCCGTCGGGAACTCTCCCCTCCTTGCTTGCAGACCTGCTGTGAGGGCAGCAGACCCCACCAGAATCCTGCTGCGTGTCCTGTCCATCACTCTAGCCACCTTGGCCCCTGGGGTGATCTGGAAACGTGGTTCAGCTGAGCTGTTGGGTGGGCAGGTCACAAGTGGCACTTCCTCTGTGCGCAGAAGTGGAGGTTGGTTGTTGCTGGGTGCCACCCAGCTATCATGTTTGGGTGCACCCCAGCTAGAGAGGCCCAGCTCCCCGAGCTCCTGTGTGTGAGTGTAGGCTGTGGTGGCCTCTGGGCAGTGGGCACACATGGAACAAACGGCCAGCCCTTGCCCTCGTGTGTCCCCTCCACAGGGTCAACCCTGGCAGTAGGCGTGGGCATCCCATGACTTACTTGTCACGTGGTTGGAGAGGGGCTATGGGAGTCCACTAAGCATTGGGGGCCTTGCGGGGTTACAGAGTGCAGGATGTCCAGGGTTCAAGCCTGCACCTGGGAGGGCTCGGAGCCCACGGAGAGGACAGGTCACAGCAGCACTCCACAGCATCATCCGAATCCAGATGCAGTATGGACCCTCATGGCAGCCCTGTGGCTGGAGGCCATCTGTCACCCCCATGAGAAGGTGTCCCTCGGGCCTGTGTCATCCCACCAGCAGGGGGCGCCCCAAGGCATGCCTGTGGGTGCGGCTAGCGTGTCTGAGGCTGTGGGTGTCCAGCACAGGGGCGTGCAGGCGCCTGGTGGTGTGAGTGAGAGTGTCTCTGTGCACTGTTTGGGTCGGAGCCGTGGCTCTCTGGCCTGCAGTGATGGCATCCTGGCCCCGCTGCTGCACAGTGTGTCCAGGACCAGAGTCTTCTCTGTGAGCCCAGGGTGGCCTCACGTGCCTGGCCCGGCACCTGGAACATTCCAACTCCCCGGAGGGGCACTGTGAGCAGGGTCCCGGCTGCTCCGTGGCCCTGGGGTCAGGTGTGTCGGGCAGGGGGTTGGGAGCTCTCAGGACGGGCACACCTTGGCGAGGGCCTGGCCATTGAGCCCACCCGGGAGACTGAGTTCTCCAGAGCTCTCCCGGCTCCCTTGGGCCCTGTGTGTGGACCTACTCCACAGAAGCATCGGGTCCGAGCCCGAGGGTCGGTGTCCAGGTGAGTGTGGGGCGTCTGCTCATCTGCTGCTCTGCCCGGCACCCTGGCCTGGGTGGGGTCTTGAGCACACGCGGTGGGGAGCACGTGGGGTGGGGAGCACGTGGGGTGGGGGTCACACGGGGTGGGGAGTACGTGGGGAGGGGGTCACACGGGGTGGGGAGCACGTGGGGAGGGGAGCACGTGGGGAGGGGAGCACGTGGGGTGGGGAGCACGTGGGGTGGGGGTCACACGGGGTGGGGAGCACGTGGGGAGGGGAGCACGTGGGGAGGGGAGCACGTGGGGAGGGGAGCACGTGGGGTGGGGAGCACGTGGGGAGGGGAGCACGTGGGGTGGGGAGCACGTGGGGTGGGGAGCACGTGGGGAGGGGAGCACGTGGGGAGGGGAGCACGTGGGGTGGGGAGCACACGGGGTGGGGAGCACACGGGGAGGGGAGCACGTGGGGTGGGGGTCACGTGGGGTGGGGGTCACACGGGGTGGGGAGCACACAGGGTGGGGAGCACGTGGGGAGGGGAGCACGTGGGGAGGGGAGCACGTGGGGTGGGGAGCACACGGGGTGGGGAGCACGTGGGGTGGGGGTCACACGGGGTGGGGAGCACGTGGGGAGGGGAGCACGTGGGGAGGGGAGCACACGGGGTGGGGAGCACACGGGGTGGGGAGCACACGGGGTGGGGAGCACGTGGGGTGGGGAGCACGTGGGGTGGGGGTCACACGGGGTGGGGAGTACGTGGGGAGGGGGTCACACGGGGTGGGGAGCACGTGGGGAGGGGAGCACGTGGGGAGGGGAGCACGTGGGGTGGGGAGCACGTGGGGTGGGGGTCACACGGGGTGGGGAGCACGTGGGGAGGGGAGCACGTGGGGAGGGGAGCACGTGGGGAGGGGAGCACCTGGGGTGGGGAGCACGTGGGGAGGGGAGCACGTGGGGTGGGGAGCACGTGGGGTGGGGAGCACGTGGGGAGGGGAGCACGTGGGGAGGGGAGCACGTGGGGTGGGGAGCACACGGGGTGGGGAGCACACGGGGAGGGGAGCACGTGGGGTGGGGAGCACACGGGGAGGGGAGCACACGGGGTGGGGAGCACGTGGGGTGGGGGTCACGTGGGGTGGGGGTCACACGAGGTGGGGGTCACACAGGGTGGGGAGCACGTGGGGAGGGGAGCACGTGGGGAGGGGAGCACATGGGGAGGGGGTCACATGGGGTGGGAGCACGTGGGGTGGGGGTCACACGGGGGTTGGGAGCTCGTGGGGTGGGGGTCACACGGGGGTTGGGAGCACGTGGGGTGGGGAGCACGTGGAGTGGGCCTAGGAGAAGGTGCGGGGTGCTGGGTTGTCACAGGGGGGTTGGTCTGGCCAGAGGCGCCCAGCAGGGCCAGCTCTCCTGGGTGGGGTCCTGGGGGGTCCAGCTTGCCACCAGCTCCATAGGTGGGGGTGCAGGTGTGCTGGGTGGAGTCCCACACTTCTGGGTGCGACTATGCTTGCCCCAGGGCTTGGCTGGGGACCCGTGGGCTCTGTGGCTCAGCTGGCAGGTCTCCCCAGTGCATGGGGCTCACCTCCAGCACGAGGTCTCCAGTCCTTCTGGGGGACACCCTCGGGCAGGCGTGGTGTTCTGCAGGCTCCTGCAGAGTCCCTGTGACACACCCCCTCCCTGGGCACCCCTGGCCAACCTCTCTTCTGGTGGCCACTGCCCCTTGCCCATCCCCAGCCCTGTGAGCAGCCTTGGCCAGGAGCTGTCCACCTGACTCCCTGTTAGGACCCTTGGGACTAGCCACCTGCTGGCCTCTGTGACGGCTTCTTGGCCTCAAGGAGGTGAGGACTAACGGCCCTGCTCCCTGGGGCCAGGTGGGGGCGAGGGAGGGGAGCCTCCTGCAGGCACACCTGTGCATGCCAGTCCCAGGACGGGTGTGACCGTGAGGGGGCTGTCACTGACGGGACTCTCAGATTGAATTCTTTTTTTTTTTTGCATCGAGGATTGAACCCGGGATTGAACCCGGGGGTGCTACCACCGAGCTACTCACCAACCCTTCTATATTTTTTATTTTGAGACAGGGTCTTGCTAAGTTGCCCAGGCTGGCCTCGAATTTGCCATCCTCCTGTCCAGCCTCCCAAGTCACTGGGATTATAGGAGTAGTGACCATGCCTGGCTAGAGCACCTTCTAATTTAAAGGAACATTAAGGGAACATTTTAAGCTAAACTACTTAAACCCACTAGGCTCTCCAAGCAGTGCAGGCTGGTTCTCCCTTTCACTGCCCAGATCTGCCACTTCCCATAGGTGGGTAGGGTTCATTTGCTGCCTCGCCCCTGGCCTTGGCCTATGACCCTTGACAGCCAGAAGCAGCAGGACAATGTTGTTGGCAACACTGAGCTGGGAGTCTACTACCAGGAAATCTCTAGAGGACCGCTTTAAGCTTCTGCCCCAGGGCCTTTGCACTCACTACTCCTCTCAGGACAGCTCGACTCCCAGACATCCTGGTTCTCTCCCTCTCAGTCTGACAACTTATCAGAGACCTCCTGGCCTCTGGTTGGGGGCTGTGACTTCAGGGAACTGAGTGAGCAATATGACCTTATCAGCAGGCCCTTTGGGTCCCCTGCTGCTGCCCTTCTGATACCAAATGTGCCAGGTGTCAGGCAGGAGACAGGATGGCGCGAGCAGAGCTGAGCAGGAGGGGGGCAGGGCACTGGTGCTGGCTTTTCGGTGGGTGGTCTGACTGAGAGTGCTTGATAAGGCAGCTTGATGGCTGAGGCGGCTTGAGGGGCTAGAGCCTCTCCAGGATGGCGGCCTGTGGGAGGCTTGAGCAGACCGAGAGTGCACCGGCCACCTGGGTTCTTGCAGGTCCTGGGTGCCCGGCTGGGGTGGGGGGCAGTGCAGAGAGACGCAGGTGGGAAGAGCTGCTCACTCGGGGCAGGGAGGCTCCTGGTCTCCCAGCCAGCTGTGGTCCTCCCCTCCCCTGCAGGACTTCCTGTCACACCGTGCGAAGGGGAGAGGGACACCTGCCTGTTCCTTGTCAGCGTCAGTCACACTGCTGAGCTACGTGCCTTGAGGCTGCCCAGGTGCTCACCTCCCAGCAGCTGGCCACCACCTGCCTGCAGGGCTTGAGGTGTTCCCTGGGCCTGGGGGGTGAATCTCCTCCAGGTTAGTCTTAAAGCGCTGGGGCTAAGAGGATCCTGAAGTGACCCAGGGCAGCCTTTCCATTTAGCAGATGGAAAATAGCTGTAGAAAAGGATTCTGCCCTTGTCCCTCAAGGGCTTTCTTTTAAATCCTCTCCACCACCATCACCACCACCACCACCACCACCACCATCACCATCACCACCATCACCATCACCACCATCACCATCACCACCACCATCACCACCACCATCACCACCACCATCACCCCATCCCCACCACCACCACCATCACCACCATCACCATCACCACCATCACCATCACCACCACCATCACCACCATCACCACCATCACCACCATCATCATCACCACCATCACCACCATCACCACCATCACCACCATCACCACCATCACCACCATCAATCATCACCACCATCACCATCACCACCATCACCATCACCACCATCACCATCACCACCATCACCATCACCACCACCACCATCACCACCACCATCACCACCATCACCACCATCACCACCATCATCATCACCACCATCACCACCATCACCACCATCACCACCATCACCACCATCATCATCACCACCATGACCATCACCACCACCATGACCATCACCACCACCACCATCACCACCATCACCACCATCACCACCATCATCATCACCACCATCATCATCACCACCATCACCACCATCACCACCATCACCACCATCATCATCACCACCATCACCATCACCACCACCATGACCATCACCACCACCATCATCACCACCATCACCACCATCACCACCATCACCACCACCATGACCATCACCACCACCATCATCACCACCATCACCATCACCACCATCACCACCATCACCACCACCACCACCACACTAGGGAATTCTTGGCTGAAGTCACACGCACAGCTACTGAAGGCCCCACCAGGTCAGCACAACTCTCTCGCACAGCGATTTCAGGCCAAGATCAGTGTGCCTGCGGCTGTAGCTCCACACAGTCAGGAGGATCCTCTCGTCAGCAAACTCAGGGTGGGGCCTGTGGGCGAGGGTGGCCTCCATGGCGAGCCTCTCCCTGTCACCTGGGATGGTCAGTTTGCTGTCGGGGGGGGGGGCTGCTTGTGCTCTACAGAAAAGGGGCTTGAGCAGGAAAGCTGTGGACTGTCTGCGGTGACCCTGGTGCTCAGGACCCTCCCAGGGCAGACCCAGGACAAGGGCCCAGCTGGCCGACACGAGCAGGGGGCCTGCCTGCCCCTCCACCCTGACCTGTCCTGGTGGGAAGCTCCAGACCCCAAGCTGATCCTGAGGGACCCCCGGTTCGCCCTGCTCCTGTGGATTTCCCCAGGGCAGACCTCCAGGGTACTGTCTGGTAGAATGCAGCCCTGCAGGGGTGGGTTCCAAGCTGACCAAGTCATGCTGCGTGAGGAGTCCAGAGCCCGGGAATCGTGGGCAGGAAGCAGGGTGAGTTGGGGATCGGTCAGATCAGCTTGGGGACTGGAGCTTCCCGTTTTCACAGCTATCCGTGGTAAGTGGATGGGTGCACAGGCCACCAACACTGTGCTGGGGCCAGTAGGTCACTGGAGAAGTGAATGACCTGAAGCAGAGTGGGCAGACAGTCCTCTGCCAAGAGAAGCTGCCCACGGCCCTGCCCAGCGTGAACAGTGGTCAGTTGTTGCGTCCACAGGCTGAGCTCTGCTCTTGTGTCCTCTTTCCTGATTTGTGGCCTCTGCTGCGGCCACAAATGAGGGCTCTCCACCTCCACTGGAACTTCTCTCTGCTCCTGTGGGCAGCCCTCTGGTGGGGTAGGCTTCGTCTGACCGGCACGGGCTGAGGTGGCTCTGACGTGCCACCTGCTCCATCCCCGCATCCCTAGGTGCGTTGGTGCTCTCAGCCCCTCCAGGCCCAGGTCCTCCCCGGGTTCCTCCCCCAGCCTCTGGTTCCAGCCCTGGCAGTGCTGGGCCCCTCCCAGCTGCCCCTTTCTCCTGGTCGAGCCTCTGTGTGTTGAGGCATGGGTCCGGCCCTGGGGCTGGGGGCACTGGGCCTCCTTGAGCACCGCCTCGCCCATCAGCCTGGTGGCTTGGGCATGTCCTCTGCCTCCCTGGCCCTGGCTGTGCCCTCCATGAAACACAGGGCCTCCCTCCTGCCCAGTGCCTGACTCTCACTCCATGCGAGGCCTCCTCCCTGGGACACACCCAGTGGCTGCAGAGCCAGGCACAGGCTGGTGCAGGGTGGAGGCAGGCCAGGCTGGCCGTCACCCTGGGCTCAAGTGGCAGCATTGCTGAGATTGCAGCCGCAGTGCCGCCGCTGACCCATAGCCAGGGCCACCGTGGGGTCTGGGCATTCTCAGTTGCACCTCTGCCAGGAGCTGGCACCCACCCACAGGAGCCAGGCGGGTGCCAACCCCGCTCCGACTCGTGCTCCTTCCTGTCTTGCCCCTGGCTGCCCGCTCCCTGCTCCTCTTCTCTCTCCCCTCCTCCTCCATCCAGACGCTGCGCTTCCTGTCCCTCCAGGGAGACTGCTGCCCTCACCTCCCACTGTGGGTCAGAGCAAGGGCTGGGCTCTTGCCCTCGGGACTGAGCCCCTCCACCAGGGGTTCAGAGTGATGGTGGGGGGGGCGCCCGATCTTTATCCACCCGCTCCCTCTCCACCCTCCCCACTCTGGCCAGCGGGCTCTAGGGTACAGCCAGCCCAGCCCAGCCCTCTCCTGGGCAGCATAGCCTGGTGACGCAGCAGGACAGGAGGGACAGAGTTCTTGGAGTGTGGTCAGAGCTGCAGCAAGAAGAACTGCTGTGCTCGGGTCCTCAGGAGAGCCTGCAGGACACAGCGTCCACCCCTAAGCACAGAGGGACCAGCAGCCTCCAGTCTTTCAGGTCTCCATCTCTCCACCAACCCAGGGCATGGCAGTGAGGGAGGGCGCGGGGACCTGCCGTGGGCATGTGCGCTCCCCAGGAACACCCTGGACGGGGAGGAGCCAGAGATGAAGCCACCCATGGCTTCTGGGATAGGCTGGGGTCACATCTCGGGGAGGCCAGTCCCTGGCTGCTGGTCCTGGAGGCTGCCCCTGAGATGAGCAAAGTGGGCACAAGCCCCACCCCTGCTGGGACACCCATATGGCCCCCTGGCTTCCACTCCTCAGTCTGGTCCTGCTTTCAACGAGTTCAGATGTGGCTGTGAACAGAGACGAAAACAGCTTCTGCTGTGAGAGGGCCCTGCTCCTGACCTGAGGGGTCCTCACCTGAGGGGTCCTCACCTCGAGGGACTCTTCACCTGAGGGGTCCTCACCTGAGGGGTCCTCACCTCGAGGGGTCCTCACCTGGAGGGGTCCTCACCTGAGGGGTCCTCACCTGAGGGGGTCCTCACCTGGAGGGGTCCTCACCTGGAGGGGTCCTCACCTGAGGGGTCCTCACCTGAGGGGGTCCTCACCTGAGGGGTCCTCACCTGGAGGGATCCTCACCTGAGGGGTCCTCACCTGGAGGGACTCCTCACCTGGAGGGGTCCTCACCTGAGGGGTCCTCACCTGAGGGGTCCTCACCTGGAGGGGTCCTCACCTGAGGGGGTCCTCACCTGAGGGGTCCTCACCTGAGGGGTCCTCACCTGGAGGGACTCCTCACCTGGAGGGGTCCTCACCTGAGGGGTCCTCACCTGAGGGGTCCTCACCTGGAGGGATCCTCACCTGAGGGGTCCTCACCTGAGGGGTCCTCACCTGAGGGGGTCCTCACCTGAGGGGTCCTCGCCTGGAGGGATCCTCACCTGGAGGGATCCTCACCTGAGGGGTCCTCACCTGAGGGGTCCTCACCTGGAGGGACTCCTCACCTGGAGGGGTCCTCACCTGAGGGGGTCCTCACCTGAGGGGGTCCTCACCTGGAGGGGTCCTCACCTGAGGGGTCCTCACCTGGAGGGGTCCTCACCTGAGGGGTCCTCACCTGGAGGGGTCCTCACCTGAGGGGGTCCTCACCTGAGGGGTCCTCACCTGGAGGGGTCCTCACCTGAGGGGTCCTCACCTGAGGGGGTCCTCACCTGGAGGGGTCCTCACCTCGAGGGACTCTTCACCTGAGGGGTCCTCA
Source organism: Callospermophilus lateralis (assembly GCF_048772815.1). Taxonomy (NCBI): domain Eukaryota; kingdom Metazoa; phylum Chordata; class Mammalia; order Rodentia; family Sciuridae; genus Callospermophilus; species Callospermophilus lateralis. Next base: position 197,087,634 of record NC_135307.1, read on the forward strand.
CCTGAGGGGTCCTCACCTCGAGGGACTCTTCACCTGAGGGGTCCTCACCTGGAGGGGTCCTCACCAGGAGGGGTCCTCACCTGAGGGGTCCTCACCTGAGGGGGTCCTCACCTGGAGGGGTCCTCACCTGAGGGGTCCTCACCTGAGGGGGTCCTCACCTGAGGGGTCCTCACCTGGAGGGATCCTCACCTGAGGGGTCCTCACCTGGAGGGACTCCTCACCTGGAGGGGTCCTCACCTGAGGGGTCCTCACCTGAGGGGTCCTCACCTGAGGGGGTCCTCACCTGAGGGGTCCTCACCTGGAGGGACTCCTCACCTGGAGGGGTCCTCACCTGAGGGGTCCTCACCTGGAGGGGTCCTCACCTGAGGGGGTCCTCACCTGAGGGGTCCTCACCTGAGGGGTCCTCACCTGGAGGGACTCCTCACCTGGAGGGGTCCTCACCTGAGGGGTCCTCACCTGAGGGGTCCTCACCTGGAGGGATCCTCACCTCGAGGGACTCTTCACCTGAGGGGTCCTCACCTGAGGGGTCCTCACCTCGAGGGACTCTTCACCTGAGGGGTCCTCACCTCGAGGGGTCCTCACCTGGAGGGGTCCTCACCTGAGGGGTCCTCACCTGAGGGGGTCCTCACCTGGAGGGGTCCTCACCTGAGGGGTCCTCACCTGAGGGGGTCCTCACCTGAGGGGTCCTCACCTGGAGGGATCCTCACCTGAGGGGTCCTCACCTGGAGGGACTCCTCACCTGGAGGGGTCCTCACCTGAGGGGTCCTCACCTGAGGGGTCCTCACCTGGAGGGACTCCTCACCTGGAGGGGTCCTCACCTGAGGGGTCCTCACCTGAGGGGTCCTCACCTGGAGGGATCCTCACCTGAGGGGTCCTCACCTGAGGGGTCCTCACCTGAGGGGGTCCTCACCTGAGGGGTCCTCACCTGGAGGGGTCCTCACCTGAGGGGTCCTCACCTGAGGGGGTCCTCACCTGAGGGGGTCCTCACCTGGAGGGGTCCTCACCTGAGGGGTCCTCACCTGGAGGGATCCTCACCTGAGGGGTCCTCACCTGAGGGGGTCCTCACCTGGAGGGGTCCTCACCTGAGGGGTCCTCACCTGAGAGGTCCTCACTTGGAGGGGTCCTCACCTGAGGGGTCCTCACCTGGAGGGATCCTCACCTGAGGGGTCCTCACCTGGAGGGGTCCTCACCTGAGGGGGTCCTCACCTGGAGGGATCCTCACCTGAGGGGTCCTCACCTGGAGGGGTCCTCACCTGAGGGGTCCTCACCTGAGGGGGTCCTCACCTGAGGGGTCCTCACCTGAGGGGTCCTCACCTGGAGGGGTCCTCACCTGAGGGGTCCTCACCTGGAGGGGTCCTCACCTGGAGGGACTCCTCACCTGAGGGGTCCTCACCTGAGGGGTCCTCACCTGGAGGGGTCCTCACCTGGAGGGACTCCTCACCTGAGGGGTCCTCACCTGGAGGGGTCCTCACCTGAGGGGTCCTCACCTGGAGGGGTCCTCACCTGGAGGGACTCCTCACCTGGAGGGGTCCTCACCTGAGGGGTCCTCACCTGGAGGGGTCCTCACCTGGAGGGACTCTTCACCTGGAGGGGTCCTCACCTGAGGGGTCCTCACCTGGAGGGGTCCTCACCTGGAGGGACTCCTCACCTGGAGGGGTCCTCACCTGAGGGGTCCTCACCTGAGAGGTCCTCACCTGAGGGGTCCTCACCTGGAGGGGTCCTCACCTGAGGGGTCCTCACCTGGAGGGGTCCTCACCTGAGGGGTCCTCACCTGAGGGGGTCCTCACCTGAGGGGTCCTCACCTGGAGGGGTCCTCACCTGAGGGGTCCTCACCTGAGGGGTCCTCACCTGAGAGGTCCTCACCTGAGGGGTCCTCACCTGGAGGGGTCCTCACCTGAGGGGTCCTCGCCTGGAGGGTCCTCGCCTGAGGGGTCCTCGCCTGAGGGGTCCTCACCTGGAGGGGTCCTCGCCTGAGGGGTCCTCACCTGAGGGGTCCTCACCTGAGAGGTCCTCACCTGAGGGGTCCTCACCTGGAGGGGTCCTCACCTGAGGGGTCCTCACCTGGAGGGGTCCTCACCTGAGGGGTCCTCACCTGAGGGGGTCCTCACCTGAGGGGTCCTCACCTGGAGGGGTCCTCACCTGGAGGGGTCCTCACCTGAGGGGTCCTCACCTGAGGGGGTCCTCACCTGGAGGGGTCCTCACCTGAGGGGTTCTCACCTGCAGGGGGTCCCTCACCTGGAGGAGGTCCCTCACCTGGAGGAGGTCCCTCACCTGGAGGAGGTCCCTCGCCTGGAATGGATTCCGTACCTGGAATGGGTCCCACACTAGAATGTATCCCCACATCTGGAATAGGTCCTTTACCTGGAATGGCTCCCTCCTCTGGAACGTGTTCCCACACCCAGAATGGATCCCACACCTGGAATGGGTCTCCACACCTAGGAAGGATTCCTCACCTGGAAGGGGTCCCACACCTGGAAGGGGTCCCTTACCTGGAATGGGTCCCCTCACCTTGAAGGGGTCCCTGAAGAAACTAGAAGGGAAGTGTGTGGTGTCCAGGAGCTGGTCACAGAGAGCCCTCCATGAGCTTTGGAGGAACCCAGCAGGGCAGGGGTCTTGCTGGCCACCTCTCTCTGCAGGATTGATCATAGGCAGATATTGGGGGACCTGGGTGCTCAGAAACATGGGGCAGGTGGCCTCCCTTGCCCTGGCAGTGTCCTCCCTGCGGGTGGGTGGGGTTTGGATGGCAGAGGGACTGGGGACACCAGGGCCCAGGTGGGAAGTGCTCTTGGTGTGAGTGCCCACTGTCCCTGCTGTGGCTCCTCCAAGGCACTGACCAGCCCTTGACAAGCCCAGCTGCCCAGGTCCTATGGAGCTGGTGTGGTGGGTGCAGGCCTGTGGTCCATTGTCGCTGGCCGGCTCCTTTTGGGGCAAATCTGCATGGAGCTGGGGTCTCAGGCCCCCCAGCCACCTGGAGAACCAGTTCCTTGGGATGTGAGGGCCTTGGCCACAGGAGCCAGTGGCCCAGGCTCTGAGGGACGGGGGTGAGCAGCTATTTCCACTGAGAGCAGGCTGGGGGAAGCACCCTCTCTTCTCCAGGGGTTCCTCCTAGCACCTCTAGCCAGAGAAACCCCAGACTGCTGGGAGATGGCCCTGACTGGCCTGGGCACTCACAGGGCCTCTGCCCACTGAGGCTGCCACAGTCCCTTGGCTACAGCAGCTCACGTTTGCTCAGCTAATGGAGGCCCTGTCACCCCTGGTAGCACCTGCACAGGCCTTGGGGCACCTTGTGGGAAGCAGCTCCGCCTGTCCATTCTGAGCCAGAGTCGGTGGCCTGACCCACGGTGCTGCCTCATTGCTTGCAGGACTTGCTGGTGTGATCCACAGCTTGGTTTTGTCTTCAAAGAGCAGGTCCCTCCTAGGGGGTCAGTTCCTCCCAGAACCTGCAGGTTCCCAGGGCATGTCCCTCCACCGGTCCTACCAGGGCACCTGACAGTGAAGGAGGGTGTCCTGGGGTGGGACCCAGGTGGGTGCTGGCAGGGCTGGACAGGTCCTGCGGCTCCACTGCTGGGGGCTGGAAGACAGGTGAGGCCCACAGTGGGCAGAGCCTCCCAAACCTCCTCCTGCCCCCAATACCGAGGCCCTTCTCCAAGGGCCAGGCCAGCCATTTCTGCCTCTGTGAGACTCCTGCCACACAGGTCTGCCTTTCCTGGGGCCTCTGCTGCCACCATCCCCACCTGAAAGATGGCAACTGAGGTTCAGAAGAGTGGAGTGATGTGCCCAGAGTTCCAGGGTGAGTGTGGTACTGCCATGTCCCCATCCCCAGGATGGTTGAACCCACCTCGGACAGCTGCCATGACAATTGTTAGGGCTTGTGGTGGAACCGAGTCACTCTGGTCATCCTCTGCAAAGCTTCTGGTGGGCTGTGACCTGCCTTAGGCTAGCCTGGGCTGCCTTGGACTGCAGCCCACAGCCCCTGCTGGACCCCAGCCTGTCCCAGCCCAGCCAGGGACCTTCCCGAGGAGGGCACTGAGGCTCCGACCTTTTAGCCATGGCATGAAGCCACCGCATCCTGGCCTCAGGGTGGGGTGTCCAGGAGCAGCTGGGGATCCTTTTGCCCTGGGCTGGGAACTTCCATGCCAGCCCCTCTCCCAGCCCAGCTTAGGTCCATCCCATAGTTTGCACCTGTCCACTCCTGGTCTTTAAATAACCCAACCAGATGCCCTGTTCCTCCTCTCCTGGACCCGACTCAGACTTCCCAAAACAGCCACCTCTTCCTCCTGCCCCTGGGCAGGCCAACCAGCCCTGGGCGCCGGAGGAAAACAGCCAGAGGACACTCAGGGGTGAACGGAGAGCCAAGATGCCTGGGTCCAGATCACACTGGCTTCCAGCTTGCTTTGACCTCCGGGAGGACAGGGAGGCCAGGCTGGGGACGGTGGCTCCCACAGCAGCGTGTGGGCTGCCCGTGAGGCTTGGGCAGCAACCCCTGCCCACCTCTAGGCCCGGATCCTGTGGTTCTTCTCTGCATGCACCTGTCCTCCGTCCCTGTGGCCCAGGGCTGGATCAGCCTGGCCACTGGCCGTGGATCCAGAATGTGCCAAGGCTGTGCTTTGGCCGCTTGCTATTTTTAACCGGAGGCGGGTAAGTGCAATGCTACAGGAAAACCACTCTCCTCGATCAATCGCTGCAGCTGCGCGGCGTGGACAGTTGCAGGCACGCACGCCCATCTGCTCCACTGGTCGGGCTGCTGAGGACTGTAACCGAAACCCATCAGCTGACCGGGGCAGGATAAATCTGGCTCCCAACAACTGTCCTGCTGCTCTTCTCCGGTTACAGAGAGCATCCCCACCCCCGCCGTCCCTTAATAGAACTGTGGAGTCATACCTGGCACGGGGTCAGGGGTTGTGAGAGCTTGGGGTCTGGGTGTCCAGCAAGAGGGGCCCAGGGCGGCAGTGGCCAGGGAGGGTGTCGGTGGTTCCTCCAAGGCAGTGCCCTGGCCCACAAGCTGGGAGCTCACAGGCAGCCAGCACCTCGGAGTCACTTGCAGACACGTTGGGTCTGAGCTCATAGGTGATCATTTGGAGAGAACGCAGGCTTCTGTCCGATCCCCAGAGGGGTCTCGAGTGCAGGGAGGAGCAGAGGCCCTGGTCCAGTGCCAGGCTGAGTAGCTGGCTGCCCACATGGCTATGGAGACCTCCTTGAACCAAGCTCCCCAGCACCTCCACAGTGGTCTTCCCTTTTCACCTCTGACATGTCACCTCAGCTGTCATTCACGTCCCCAGGCCTGCCTGTGCGTGGCCTGCCTTCTCCCCTGGGATGAGAGCCCCCTAGGGCAGGAGCACTGTCCACTGGCTTACAGACGTCACCCCAGTGCTGGCAGGACAGGAACAGGGAAGGAGGGAGGGTGGCCCAGTGGGTGCGCAGTGTGTGGGGGGCGCCTGGCTCTGCTGGGCATCGTGCCTTGGGGCGTCTCCATGGAGGCAGAGGTAAGGACAGCAAGGGCTGACTCTTGGACCTGAAGCAGCCCACGCTCCGTGCAACTGGTGCCGAGCAGGGAAAGAGCTCGGGTCCCGAGGAACCCAGAAGAGCTCCATGTGCCCCTCCTGAGGCTCCCTGGAAGTGACCAGTGTTTGACGGACTTGGTGTGGCAGCTTCATTGGGGTGGCTCTTGTCAAGCCGGGTGGAGCTCGGAGCTCTGTTAATGTTGCCAGGAAGGCAGATACATTTTTATTTTCTGCTGGGAAAGATTAGTTTTTAGGCTTCACTTTTTAAAAAAAATTATTGGTGCAGGGGATTGAACCCAGAGCACACCCCAGCTCTTTGTACTTTTATATCTGGAGACAGGGTCTTGCTGAGTTGCCCAGGCTGGCCTGGGACCTGGATCTTCCTGCTCAGCCTCTCCTGTTGCCGGGGGGACACATTGTGGTCATATCAGTCCAGTCTTATCAGAGGGGTTCTGCAGCCCCTGGTGGCCCTATCTTCCAGGATCGGTGGCCACAGGCATGGCCAGGCGGCAGACATGGAGAGGTGCATGTGCTCCTGGGGACTCCAGACACAAGGTCCCTGTTCAACCAAAAGTCCCAAAGTTGGTTCTCATCATCGTTGTCACCAAGCTCACAGAAGCAGGACTGCATTTTCAGAGCCCATGGGAGAGCAGGCTGCTGATGGGTGGGACAGCGCTGTCCGTCTGCAGAGACCTGAGAGGGTCAAGCCCTCCAAAAGCATTTGTAGAAGGAATGAGAGCAGATACAAGCCACAGTGAGCCCTTCAGGGCTCGGAGCAGGGCAGCAGGGCAGGGAAGGGGCACAAGGCCTCTTCCAGGGCTGTGTGGTTCTGTTAGAAGATTCTGAGCCAAGATCCGGATCACACCTGCGGAGTTCCCTCCGAGGGGCGAAGGGGCCAGCGGGGCATGGGAAACAGAGGAGGAATGGGCCCACCCAGGGCCTCTCCTGAGCACAGCCCACCCAGACCCAGCACGGGGCACTGGGCCTCCCTCATGGCTTCCAGCCTGTTCCAAGAGCCTCTGGGCAGTCAGATGCTTGTTCAGGTTGGGTCTGCACCCGCAGCAAGGGCCTGCGTGGTGGCCTTCTGGGCAGTTGTTGCGCCTTAGTGTCTGAGCAGCAGAGAGTGGGCAGCGGGGGTGGGGGTGGGGGCAGGCCTGTCCAGGCCCCAAGGCTGTGGCTGCTCAGATGCTTCTGGGATTTGAGGACAAGATAGCTGCCTGGCCCATCCCCCGAGGGCATCTGGCAGCTCTGGGGCTTCCTGATCCCACTGTTGTGGAGGACAGGTCAGTCCTACAATGCAGGGACTGAGCCCCCCAGCAAGCAGGGGTGGTGCGGGGGCTCCTAGAGTCTGTTGAACAGAGCGTTGGTCTCTTTTCAAAATTAAAAAAAAAAAAAAAAAAAAAAGAATGGAGGAAAACCTTTGTATTTTTTTTTTAAGAAACGAAGCCACTGAAGTTTAGCTTCTGCAGGCTTTTATCGATCTTCTGCAATGAGCCAAGATTCTCAATAAAAAGGAAACCAAACATGGAGACTCCTTCAGCAAATCATCTCATGATTGTTTAGATGGAGCGTGTTCTTGAAGGATATTTTGGAGACTTTTGAAAATTATTTTAAAAATCAATATCTGCCCAACCCAAACAGTGGCAGGTCCAAGTGTGCCCACCTCCCCTGCCCCACCCCGCGCCCTCCCCAGCAGGCCCTTTTTGCCCTGAGCACTGGCTTCGGTGTAGCGGGCACTCACCCGGCTCCACCCGGCTCTCCCGGGGTGCTGTCCTGCCTCAGTGCACACTGTTTTGAAGAAGAGCCCTGTAGTCTTCCTGGTGTGAGGTGCTGTCCAGAGCAGGTGAGCCACCCGAGCCCGGCCAGACGGAGGAACAGGCTTGCCCTGGGAAGTCTCACTTCCCTTCCTGGGTGGAGGGCGGCGACAGTCTCCCCAGGGCTTCTCCCGCAGAAAGAGGTGCTTTTGGGGGAGCAGGAGGGCCAAAAGGTCGTGAGCCTCCGCTCTTTGGGCTTAGGTAGATTTATTCTTTCTATAAGACGCAGCATTGCCTGCTGAGTTGCCAAGGGGTGGTGTGCGCCAACTGCACATGGACTGGGCGGCGAACACCGGGTAGAAGTGAAGTTTCTCTTGGTAACTTCCAACTAAAATCGCGCTGGGACTGAGAGCGAATCTCCACCCGTGACAGACGCTCTTCGCTTAACGCCATCGCCAAGCTCTCACTTGAGTTGCGGCAGGAAGGTCAGGCAGGGCAGAGCCAGCTTCAGCCAGTAGCCAGGCCCTGTGGCAAGCACAAGAGGCCTGCCGGGATGGACCAGCCTCAGGAGCTGCACTGTCGGGAGGAGGCAGGTGCCTGGGCTGCTTCAGGGGACCTGGGCCAGGTGTTGCATGCCAGACCTCCTGCCCAGCATGCCGTGGAGAAGGTCCTGGCACAGAGGGCAGCAGTGGAAGGTTGGTTCTCACAGGGTCCACCTCTGCAGGTCCTCTGGGCGTCTGCCTTCCCACCTGCTCCTTGCCTGGGCTTTCCAGTGGTGGCATCTGACCTGAGCCCCCTTCCTGGGAGCAATGCTAGTCGCCATGGACTCTGCTCCTCGGGGCGGGCTGTGAGCGAGGGATGGTCACAGAAACGCTGGCTCCGTCAGATGTCCCACCTGAGGCCGCTCTTCACCTCACGGAGGCCCTGAACGGCTCTGTCCTCTGCCAGGGACAACAGGGCCTCGGCCCCTCCTCCACTACAGAGCTGTCCAGAGGAGCTGGGTCAGCTGGTGCAGGACCAGGGTCAGGAAGATGGTAACGACGGGTTTATTGTGGGACAATTTTAGATGTACAGAAAAGTAGCAGGGACAGTACAGGGAGAGCCTTCATGCCTCTGGTGACTTTTAAAAAATGAGACATCCCTGGGCCCCCGCCCCTCCACAGGCACAGCCTGCCCCCCACACACAGCCTGCCCCCTGCACTCCATACACATGGCCCGCCCCCCCACAGCTGCCCCCCTGCAGCTCCCCCACACCGTCAGCACCCCCACCAGACGGTCCCCAGGCTGCAATCCATGGTCCAACCCTGACACGTGGCTTCCACCCAGAGCCCATGGCTCACACCAGGGTCACGCCTGGTGACCTTCCCTTCCTGTGGTTTGCACACAAGCTCAAGGACGCAGGGCACCCAGGGGAGAGCCGCATCGAGTGTTCCCAGGCCCTTCCTGTGCACCCCGCTACCTCCCCCGAGGCCCTTGGAGCTCTGCCTTTTCCAGAATGGGGTGTGTTGGAGTCAGGACCTCTTAGCCTGGCTGGTGTCCCCTGGCACTGGTGTCCCCTGGCGCTAGTGTCCCCTGGCGCTGGTGTCCCCTGGCGCTGGTGTCCCCTGGCGCTAGTGTCCCCTGGCGCTGGTGTCCCCTGGCGCTGTGCGTTTAGGCCTCTGCCCCTCATGCCCACTTCCTCCTATTGCCGAGGAACAGTCCCCGCGGCACACGTCCCTGCCCAGGCTTTTCCTGGTCAAGGCCTTTCCCGGGACTGTGCACAGCACTCAGGCCTGGTGCCATGGCCGGATCATGTCCCCTGCCCCATTCATATGTCCTAGCCTGGGCCCTCAGAACAGGGCCACGTTTGGCAACAGGGCCACCGCCGGGCAGTTAGTTAAGATGAGGTCATGACACAGCAGGCCGGTCCTGGTCCAAGGTGACAGTGTCCTTATGAGAAGGGGAAGTGGCCCTGTGGAGGTGGAGGCCGAGACGGGAATGACAGTGCTCCAAGCCAAGGAAGCCCAAGGGTCACAGCGGCCACCAGAGGCTGTAGTGGACCCCAGCTCAGCGGGGCCAGCCCTGCCGCCCCGAGCTCTGCTTCTGCTCTCAGAGCTGTGAGGCGGGGTTCTGAGGTTTAGGGGCCCGTTCTGGCTGGGTTCTTGCTTACCGTGGCTCTGGGACACCTTGCACGCAGCCTGTGAGGTGGCTCTGGTGTCTCCCTGTCTGTGGAGAAGTTGGGATGGGACATTGGCTGGGTTAAGGGCTCCCATTGGCTGCAGGCTCCCAACTGTGCTCATGTAGGGGACCCAGAGAAATTATACTCCCAGGGCAGGAACCTGCGGGAGCCCTCCGAGGTGACCCTGAGCCGCCCCAGGTCCCCTGCTCCCTGTGGGTCTCTTTGGGATGCCGACCTCAGTGCTGCAGGGTTGAACCCCCCACCTCCCGGCGCTGGCAGCTGATGTGCCATCACTGGGTTTTCTGCAAGAAGAGCAGCTCTGGCTTCCTCCTCGTTCTTCAGTTACGCAGCCAAGTCTCTAAAACCCCGTTTGTCATAGTGGCTGGGCTGAACAGGAGACGTCGCTGCAGAAGGCCACATGCACCAGCCCTGCAGTGACCTTGGCCGCTGGGAAATGCCCTTTGTGATATCGAAATTAATTACTTCTTGAAGAAATGTCAGCCAGGACCTAATGAGTCTGGGTGTTAGAGATGCTGCCTGTGTGTGAAGAACACCTGGGGCCAGGGCTTCTCTGTGTCCGGGGCGGTGAGCCATGACACCTTTCCAGCCCTGTGCCTCTATGGGTCACTAGGGAGGCTCAAGTTCCCGCCCCAGGTCTTGCTGGCTTTGGTGAGTGGTGGGTGGGGAGGGAGGTGGGAGAGCAGAGGTCACCTCCGGCCCGAGTCAGGGTACAAAGGGCCACAGGTCCAGAGTGGGCACTCTTCCACATGAGGCAAGCCTCTGTGCCCCTCCAGCCTCAGTGGGTCACAGACCCTGCTCAGCCCACGGAGGGCCCTTCAAAAGGGCCCTCAGGTCTCCTTCCAAAGCTCTGGGGCTTCCCCTCTTCCTCAGCATAGAATCCGTTTTCACACCTACCTGGCTCAGGTGCTGGCCATGCCCCAGCCACAGGCCTGCCCTCACCTGCTGTCACGGTGGCCTGAGGTCTTCAGGAGGGGGATGGTGCGTCCCAGCCTGGCCCCCACCTGCAGGTCCACGGTACCTTCTGCAGCAGCTTGTACTACAGTCTCCATGGAGCCTTGGGGCACTGTCCTGCTGCCCCCTGACTCGAGGGCACCTGTGCCATGCTGGGCCATGGTGCCCTCCTTGGTGCCCTGGGATGCCCCTGGCAGGGCTGCATCACTTCTCTCACATCTAGACCACAGAAGTACGGAGTCTCAGCCCTGAGAGAGGTGTGTGGGAGGTGTCCTTTCAGGGAGGCCCCTGTGCAGACAAACACCCAGCTGGCCCTGCTCGTATCACCCAGCCAGGACATGGTCACCCATGGGGTCCCTGGGCATCGCAGACGAGGACACTGAGGCACAGAGGGGCTGAACTGTTCAAGGAGTCCCAGTGAGGAAGTGGCAGGGCTGGAAGAAACCTGCCCGTCCTGCCTGACCATGGCCTGGGGCTGGGCCTCCTGGCGGTGGTGGTGGGGGGCCGACTCCCGGGAGGAAGTCCCTGCAGCTCCCACCGGCTTCCTGCAGGCCGGTAGAGGGGTGGGAGTGCGACTGTGCCTGCCTTCCTCCCCAGGCTGTCTGTGGTCGTGGGTAGATCAAAGCTCCTGGCCGCCCTCGGCAGGGATGGACACAGCTCCTCAACACCTCAAAGCCAGCTCCCCAGCATCCGGGACTATTTCAGTTCCTGCTCTTCCGCTAATCAATGCCCAGACTCTGTGGTCAGTACAGGCTTTGCTAGAGCTCAGGAGGGAGGTCAGGAGGACCTACCTGCCTTGTGTCAGGGGGCATCTGGGAGGGGACGGCAGGCTGTGTCTGAGGCTGGGGCACAGCACAGAGCCCTCAGAGCCCCCCAGGAGCCCCGTCAGGGTGGGCCAGGCACTGCTTAGGCTCTCTGCCCTCACCAGAGTTATGGGTGCTGCCTCTCCCGTCTGAGGTGTAAAAGCAGAAGCAGCTCATGGCTTGCTGTAAGGACTCAGTGTGGCACCCAGCACAAAGGGTCTGACATACAGCAAGTGCTCAATAAATGTTGGCCACTCTGATGGTGCAGCTACCTCCTGCAGTTCTCCCTGATCGAGCGTGGTCTCTGGGTAGGCCTCAGAGGGGCTGGGGATTTGGAATGCCCGGGCAGCTCCAGGACCCCTGGGTCTTTCCAAGGGACTGGTGGCTGTGTGTGGCTCGGGGAGGTGGTCTCGTTCATGTGCCAGCCCCCACCGGGCTGGCTCTGTCACCCTACCTGTCTGTCTGAACAGCTGGGCATCAGCTCCCTGCAGAGCCATGGGAGGGCCCTGACCTGTGGCCCTGCCCCATCTGGCCTCCCTGTGCTGGGCTCACGGGCCTGGGCCCTTCCATGCTACCCTCCCCTGGAGCCCTCTCCTCCCACCTCCTGGAGCCCCAGAGGGAACCGAGGTTGAGTGGCTCCCTATGCCTGGCTCAGCACCCCTGGCAACCTCCCTCCTGGGAACCCAAGGTGCCCAAGGCGCACTCCCGTCAGCTGTGCCATGCTCAGCAGCGACTGCTCAGCTCACTCTGAGTAGGACATGGGCTTGGCCCTGGGCAAGAACATGGCTGAGGGAGAAGGGGGGTGTTCAGCACCTCACACAGTGGGGGGAGCAGCACTTGGAATTCCCCAGGAGACCCCCAAGTCAAAATAGCCACCCAGGGTCATCACTGCAGGGGCTGGAAAATCAGGATCAAACCTTCATTGGTCTAAAGGTGAAATTCTGCCTCCCGTCTCTGACTTGACTCTGTGAATGGCCCCGTGGGGATGGGCACTGCCCACTTGCACAGGAGGCTGGGGTGTGGGCTCCCTTGGGCAGACCATCCTCTTGGGCTGGCACATGGAGCTGGTACCCTCAGGGAGCAGCCAGGCCTCCTGGTCACAGCACCAGTTGGCCATGAGAGGTGGGCAGCCTTCGGCCCGTGGGTTGCTCATCATAGGAGAGGGGTCCCCTCTGCAGGAAGTCCCTCCTCTAAGGTGAGGGTACTGTGGCCAGGGGGTGCAGAGGCAGCCACCTCCTGCTGATGCTGGCCTATCCTCCCCCTCTGGGTCCCAGAGGCCAGATGGGCGTGAACTTGGGGGCCAGGCCTGGGCTACTGCAGATATGGATACTTTCAACCTGGCGGCCACTGCCCCAGTTCTGAACAGCCCAGATGGAGAGGCACGCCTGCCTGGTGTCCTGCTGGGGCTGCCAGTTCATGGGCCTCCTGGGGCCATGGTTTGTGACATTGGCCCTTGGGGCACTTTGGCCTGTGGATGCCATCTGAAGCCCAAGGCTTCCTGGCTGGCTCTTCCAGCCCTGCTGGGTTGGCACCTGGACTGGGCCTTGGGCACAGGCGTGTTACAGGGGGAGCCTCTGATGTGCTTCTTGGAGGGACTGGGTTGGGGGCCAAGGGTGTTGTGCCCTCTGCTGGGCTGTGACCCTCACATGTGGGAGTGGCTTGCCTGCCCAGTCCCACTGAGCCTGCAGGTGTCCCTCCGGGAGGGGAAGCAGGGCAGCTGGTAGGAGAGAAGGGAGGGCTTGTCCCTGATCATTTCACGCGTCACCTCTGCGGGTGAGAAACCGGGACAGGCGGGTGAGAAACCGGGACAGGTGGGAGAGGAGGGGCACCTCCTGAGCCTCCCCTCCCTGTGGAGACCCCCATGTCACCAGCTGTGCCTGAGGCAGGGCAGCGCCACGTCCCTCTCTCTCCAGCTCCCCTTGGTGACCCAGCACCTATTTTGTGTCAGGAGGGGTTTATGGGGGGGTGCCTTGGTCCCAACTCTGGGCTCTTTGTGGGACTTAGGCACACCTGGGAATGACTCACAGGTGAAGGGTTCGGGGAGGACAGGTCCCTGGAGGTTCTGATAGCTGCTGGCCTCTTGCAATTTAGGTGGGCGAGGCCTTGGGGCCATGTCACCAGCCTCATGCTTTCTAAGTGTTGCCCTCCCCTGCTGGGTCACCTCTTCCCCACCAGGGCACGGAGGGAGGGCAGGTGGGAGCCCCCGGGTGGGGAACTCGAGGGCACAGGGATGGCACAGACAGGAGTCCTTCAGCTCAGTGGGAACTGGACATCCCACGCCTAGTGTTGGGGGAGTGCCTCTGGCCACAGGCCAGGATCGCCGGCTCCTTGCTCCTCAACTCAGACCCTGCAGGCAGATCAGTTCCTTAAAAGGGCTGTTCTTGGGCCTTCCCAACAGGTGCCCAGGGTGCAGCTGGAGTACACACTGATGTCAACCTCCCAGAGTGTCCTGGACGGGCGCCGAGGCCACCTCCACCCTGCTACATCAGAGGAACAAGGGTGACAACTGTCTGGGCTGAGTCCTGGGCTGGCTCTGTGGGGAGGTGGCTCCAGGCCTCTCCAGGGACTGGAGTGAGGGCCTGAGAGTGCCCACCCCTGAGGGAGAGGACCCCAGTGTCGGGGTGGATGCCCTACTCCAGGATAGCTCTCTGCTGCCTCTCAGCCCCCAGCTGTGGACAGCCCTGCAGGAACTCTCACCACCTGGTGCAATGGTGGGGATGGGGACAGGGCTGTCTGAGCTGGCACTTGATCCTATGCCAGCACTGTGTGCCGCGCCCCCGGTTCCCAGAGGAGCGAGGACTGGACATCATGCTCAGGCCCACCCTGGCTCTAGGTTCCCGTTGTCCCAGCGTGTGGCCGAGCACAGGACGTGGTACCAGTGAACAGCTGGTGACTGAGGGACTCAGGGTGCCAGATCCCAGCCCAGGGTTGTCTCCCGCCCCCACCTGCTGAGGGCCGGAGCCCGTGCAGACTTCCCTGCCCAGATGCCTCAGTTCCCGCCCCCAGACCTGCCACCCTGCCCTTGGTCTCTCCCTGGGCATGAGAAATGAGCCCCTGGGCCTGGGCAGTAGCCTGAGGTGTCCCAGATCTCCTGATAACAGAAGCACTGGGAGGCCCCAGATGGAGGCCGCGTGGAGGTAGAAGGGTCAGCTGTGGACGGAAGGAAATGTCTGATTTTTGGCATCCGATGCCTGTGCCATGACATCATCAGAAGGTTCTCACTGGCTGGGCAATAAAGCAGCTCATGACCCTGACTGCAGAATGCCCAGTGGAGCCAGCCTGCAGCCCTGGCCGTGGCCACTCCTGGCTTCAGCCGAGGCCCCTCATGGGTAGCAGCCCCGCCAGGAGGGGACTGCAGAGTCTTGCCCAAGCACCCTGCGGCCTGGCCCCGCCCTCTGCAATGCACCTCAGCCTGACGGGCAGCCTTGTCCACCAGGTATCCCCAGGAATGGCCCATTCCAGCCAGGACCTGAGCATGAGCCAGCTGAGGACCTCACTCCCCAGTTGCAGTGAGGTTAGCTGGGGGAGCTGGGGTACCACCCTGGGGTGGGGGCCAAGGGCCTAGGGGGTCCGTGGCTTCCAGCACAGCTTCCTGCAGGCTCTCAGTTCCCAGAGGGGGAGGGAAGCAGGAGAGGCCACAGTGGGAGGTGACAGGAAGCCCAGGGCTGTGGCTCTCGGCCCCACTGCCTCTGAGACCTGTGTCTCACCAGGAAAACAGGCCTCCGGGGACTGGACACTGTAGGACCTAGGACCCTCTTCTGGAGGTGGCAGGTGCAGAGGAGGCCCCTTACTGGACCTCCCAGCACTCAGAAGCAAGCCTCGTGGAGCTGCACCCTCAATATGTGGCCGCATGCAGTGATTCCAGTCGCCACCCTAGAGACATCCCCAACCCAGGAGGGAGGGAGCCTCTCCCATGCCCACCTCAGTCCCCTGCTCAAGCCAATTCCTTCTCAACAGAGGGCCTGAGAGCCAGAGACGGAGGGGCTGGGGAATGGGAAAGCCAGCTGCACCCCAGCCAGTCACCCCAGAACACCACTGCTCAGCCTCCGAGTCGGAGGGCAGCCCAGTGCGGGCTCTTGGCCCACGGCCCACTGGGCCCACATCAAAGTGCTGGTCAGGCCCATCTCCCAAGTCAGGGTCTCTCCCATGCTCACGTGGTGGTCTCATAGTTGAGCTTGGTTTGTAAAACAGAGATGCCTGTTCTCTGTGGCGGTGGCCGGGGGCAGTGGCTGGGGGCGGTGGCCGGGGCGGTGGCCAGGGCAGCTCTCAGTTCCAGGAGCTGCATGGAGAGCTCTTGTGGCTCCTGGGGGAGATCATATCATGTCACCTTGTTAAACCAAGTCCACCCCTTGTGACATCTCTCCATGAAAGAGGCCAAGGCCTTCTGTTTACGGGGTGACTCTAGGGAACTCTATAAGGCGAGTACCCCAGGGACAGTGATTTGGGGCTTCCAAAGAAAGCTGAGAGATAGCTCCTTGTCCCCTGGACTGAGGTGGATGGAGCGTCCCCAAGGGCCACCTCTGTGGGACACCCCAGGCTTTGCTACCCTCAGGGCTGAGGACTCCCACAGCCAGCTGACCCAGCAGGGCATCCCTGCGTCCCGCATGCCCAGCCCAAGCTCGGGGCAGGAGGTTTTGGAGGGAACCCTAACCCTCAGCAGCGCGTTCCAGATAGAGGCTCAATCACTGTCATGACTTGCCGTCTACACAAGAGTTTCCTGGAGAATTCAATGCAATAACTCATCAGGCACATGATAAATCCAGGGAATACCTCCTGGGTTGGGAGAAGCCAGATCTGACTTTCTCTGGAGCTTTCCGAGCAGGCAGGGCCATTCATCAGCTCTAACGCACTTTGTCTGTTACCTGGGAGGCTCCCTCCTGCAGGACAGGGCTCCCAGTGAAGCCAACCCGGAAGAGGGAATTGTGCTCAGGGACCCCAGAGTGTGGCAGCCCCCGACTGAGTGCTGTCTGCTCAGTTGATTAGCACCAGGGGGAGAGGTAAATAGGGGTGCCGAGAGGAGGAGAAAGGAGGACCAGCCACCGCCACCTGCCCGTCAGCTGCAAGCACCTGTGGAGACAGGATGGGTGCCCACAGGAGACGGATTCCCCTTGCAGAGCTCCTGGCTGAACAAGCTGCCGCTGAGGTCAGCTGCGCAGGGCACGTGTGGATGTCACAGGCCCTCTCCAGGAGGGACAAGCTGGGCTGTGGGAAGCTAGTGGGATGCATGGGCCAACTGCAGGATGTGGGGATAGATCATGGAGCAAGAACTGCGGTTTCCTCACCCCCCAGATGCTGGACTGGAGCTGGCTGAGACTGGCCTGGCAGAGTCTGGAGCACTGGGCTCCTAAGGAGCAGAGCCCCCCTCTAGGCAGCTGCCCCCCGGCAAAGTACACAGCCAGGGGGCTCCTTCACTACGGAGCCCAAGACCCTGGGCTGGATTTCAAATGGGGATGCTGCCGGCAGGGTCACATTCCTCCTGGGAGTTGGACTGAGTGGCCATGGCAGGACTGGGGGCGGGGGTGGTCTTGTAGGATCAGTGGTGTGAGCTGGACATGCTCAAACCAGCAACTGCCCCCTTGCCAGCTCAGGTGTTCGTATTTCTGTTTCTGTTTCTGTACTTGTCTGCTCTGCTGGTCCTAGAACCCAGGGCCTTGCTTGTGCTAGGCAGGTGCTCTACCTGAGCGAGAGCTGCACCTACTTGAATCTGTCAAGTGACTTTGGGCCATTATGCCAGCAATAGCATCAGAGCCATCCCCCCCGCCCGCCCAAGCTCATATAAGTGCAGAGTCCTGGTGCCTCCTGGGCCGTTCATTTGGGGTTTCAGGGTGTGAAACCCAGCACATTGGACACTTCTACCCTGTGATCTGCAGCAGCCATCAGCAAAGGCCAGGGGAGACCTGGATGTCATGCTGAGCAGTAGAAACCCCCTCCAGTGGTGCCCCACCAAGAGCAGCGTCCCCTGCACCCAAGGGCATCTCACTGGGGCAGAGCCAGGTACGGAGACTGCCTGTCCACTGATTGGCCTTTGGTAGATGTTAGGGTTTGGGCATGAGGGGTCCCCCAAAGCTCCTGCGAATGCAGGAATGCTCAGAGGTGAATGACTGGACTGTGAGAGCTGTGACTTTAGCAGCCCACCCTGATTGAGATGGACTGACTGGGTGGACTGAGGCAGGTGGTCCCTGGGGTCATGACCTGGAGGTGTTCTTCTTGAGGTTCCTTCCCCAATCTCTCTCTCTCTCTCTCTCTCTCTCTCTCTCTCTCTCTCTCTCTCTTTCTCTCTCTCTCCCCACTGGGAGTTGAGCAGCTTCCTTCCACTGGACTCTTCCATCATGATGTGCTACCTCTCTCGGGTCCCAGCCATGGAGCCAGCGGTCCATAGATTGAGAGCTTTGAAAATGTGAGCCCCAAATAAACTTTCCCTCCTCTAAGTTGTTCTTGTTGGGTGTTTTGGTCACAGTGATGAACGATGAACTAAAACAGAAATTGGTACTGAGAAGTGGAGTCATCGCTGTGGCTAGCCTGACCTTGGGGTTCAGGAGCCTTTAGAGCTGGTTTGAGGGGGGAATTTTGAAAAGTTTAGAGATTCAGACTGGAAAAGCTTTCAAATGCAGTAAGCAGAGCTTAGAGGGAGATTCTAGCAGCTCAGAAGACAAGAATGCCGATAGGATTGTGGACAGTGCTCATGAGTTTTCACAGGGAAATGAGGACTCCCCTGGGCGGACTGGAGGTCACTCCTGCTATATTCTGGCAAAGAACTTGTCTACATTTTACCCATGTCCTGAGAGTGCGTGAGGCTGAATTCAAAAGTGATGAACTGATTAATCTGCTGCAGACAATTTCAAGGCAGCACAATATTCAGTCAGTGGCATGGATACTCTGGGCAGTTTTTAGCCAGGTTTACTGTGAAAAATGGGGGTAGAAATCAAAAAAACTGAAGAATGTTAAAAACTTGAAGTTGGACCAGAAAAATGGACGTAAAGTTGGGGCCAAGAAGGATGTGCTTGTTGGAGAGACCTCAGCCCTAAAGGACCCTAAGTGCTGAGCACAGGGACCTGGGAGAGAGGGCCTGAGGGCATCTCAGGAATTTGCAAGACCACCCTACGACAGGCTCCAGGGCAGAGATGAGAAAATTACTTTGGAAGGAGATGGTGGGGCACCCTGCTCACACGAGGTGGCGGGGCATGGGGCTAGGAAGTTCTCACAGTGCTGAGCTGCACAGATATTCAGATGGGAGGGGCCAGGTTTCATGCAAGGTGGAAAACCTTGGTATCATCCTTGTGATGCTGGTTCTGCAGGGATGCAGGAAGCTAGGTTAAGGGATTCTGGAGGCTTCCACCAAAGTCTCAAAGGAAGACCTGGGTGGCCAGGCAAAGGGTGGCAAGGTTGGAGTTCCTGTGGGCAGCTCCCAAGAGGCAGATGCACGAGGTTGTGGAGGTGAAGCTGACGCTGGAGTGGAGACCTCGGGAACTAAGAGACGTTGGGAGCTGGGAGCACGGGCTGACTCTGAGAAAGCTGCTGGCTGTGCTCGTGCCAGGCGGGAGGAGAGCCCAGGTGGCACCTGGCGAGGCCAAGGGGCAGGGCTGCCAAGCCCTTTGGAGAGCACATTTCACAGCCACGTGTCTGAGGTACTGAGTGCAGAGTTCCTGGGCCTGCATACCCAGCTGGATCTGGGTCCCATTTCTTCTTTCTGTGCCCCTATCCATCTCTTTTCCAATGGAAATGTTTACTCTGTGCCACTGTATTTTGAACATATGAATTTGTTTTTTATTTTTACAGGGCTCATGCTGGGAGTTCGCCTTGAGTCTCGGAGGAGACTTTGGAGTCGGACTTCTGAATAATGCTGGAATGTTAAGATACGGGACTTGTCAGGATTGAGTGAATGCATTCTGCTCTTGAGATGGCATTAGCTTTGGGGAGCCAGGGGCACAATGTCATGGTTTGGATATGAGGAGGCCCCCAGTGCCCCTGTGCTGGTGCAGGGAGTTCAGAGGTGACACAGCTGGACTGAGGGCTGCGACCTCAGCAGCCCACCTGGTTGGAGTGGACTGATGGGTGGTGACTGCAGGTGGGCGTGGTGGGAGGTGGTCATGGGGCTGCCCTGGAAGGCGCATCTTCCCTGTGGCCCCTTCCCCGCTCTCTCTGCTTCCTGGCTGCCGTGGAGGGGGCAGCTCCCCTCTGCTGGGCCCCTCCCCCTTGACGTGCATCTTGGGCCCAGAGCCCTGGACTTGGCCATCTGTGGACTGAGGCCTCTGAAACGGTGAACCCCAAATAAGCTTTCCCTCCTGTTTTTTTTAGGGGGTATTTTGGTCACGGTGAGGAAAAGTTGACTGTCACAGTGGGATGTCCAGTGTGACGGGGCTGCAGGCAGAGCACACCAGGGGAAGCAGATCCCCAGGTGGTGACATGGGAACTGGCTGCAGCCAGGCCTGGTCCTCTTCTTGCACACTGCGGAAACCCTCCTCATCACCCCTCCACAGGGGAATGTCTGCACAGGGTGGCATTCCCTTGGCCCATGCCAGGCAGCACCTGCTGAGCGTGGGATGCAGTGCTGCAGGAAGTGCTCAACCTGGGGCCTGACCCCGGCAGAGGGTCTGTGGCCTCTCCCCAGCACTCTGAGGCTCCCCCACCTAAGGCTGGGCACTGCTGTGCCCTCCCACAGCCTCTCTGGGGTAGTGGCCATCTCCTCACAGCAAGCACACCACCCAACTATTTAACCCCAGGTGGCAGGAAGACAGTTGCACGGGGTGGCCTCCACCTCAGACCCAGATCTTCAGATGGCCCTTAATGTTGATTGAGGTTTTGGAGATGGAGATCAAGACTGGCACCATGACAACTCAGGACAAGGCAGCTCAGGCCCCCAGAGTGCACATGGGCTGCAGAAGCAGCTGACTGCAGGGTCGGGCAGCATTGGGATGTCCCTGCCCAGGACTCAGGGCTTGGCCCAGCGGCCCTCTTGGTGTCTACCTGGGGGAGGGCTCAGCCCCCCTCAGAGCTCAAGCATGCTGCAACATTTATAAATGTTATGCGCAGGGAACAGAAACGCACCCCAAATTAAACAAAACCCCAGAGAGGGCTCGTGTGGGCCCTGGGAAGGGCCATCCTGCCCCCATCCTTGTGGGCTCTCCGGCAGCTGTGCCTGGCAGCAGTTCAGATCCTTCTCCAAGTGACCTTGTTTCCTTGTGTTTTTTAAGTACCTTTGTAACAATCCCAGGGCAGTGACACGAAGCAGACCAACTGCAGCTTCCAGAGGACATGCCAGGGGCAGGCCCTGGGAGGGGAGACCCCAGGAGCCCCTAGGCCAAGCAGGTGGGGAGCTCGTGCTAAAGATCAAGGGAGCCAGGGCCCTTTGGGAGGAGGCGGGAGGCTGAGGCCAAGTGCAGGGAGAAGCGGAGAACTTGGCCTCTGCTGGAGGGAGCCCAAGCTTCTGGGGCTGGTGATGAGGAGGCAGGGCCCTGCCAGGGTCTATCCCAGGTGACTGGGACAGGACAGCCCCAGGGGCCCCACAGTTTGCCTTGGAGGGAGTCCCCTCCAAGGGGGCTTCAGTGAGCCCCAGGGAAGGAGGAGGGGCAGGGCTCCACCCAGCAAGGGGGACCCTGGTGGCTCAAAGGGTATGTCCTTCAGGCACTTGAAGCAGAAGTCCTCTGTCCCAAACCTGCTCTCCGTGCAGCTTCACCAAGTCTGCACAGATGAGCAGGTGACGTCCCTAGCTCTACCTGGACAGAGGCCCTGGCCTGGCCCCACCCCCTCAGGAGCAACCGTGTGGGCTGACTGGTTTGAAGATGAAGGGGCTGCAGGTGTCCTGGACCCCAACACCAGAACCCTTCCCCAGACTCAGGGGGAGCTCTGCTTGGTGAGGAGGGAGAGAGAGGTGGGGGATCCTAATAGGAAGGGAGGGTTGGGACCCAGAAAGGACCCCGCCATGCCAGAAGAGGGGGATCAGGCACTCCCACCAGGGTTCTCCCGCACCCATGCCTGGCCTGCAGGGCTCCTCTGACACCCCTGCTGCATCTCCCGGGGGCAGTGGGGGCAGGGCTCACAGAGGTGGAAATGGAGGTGGCCGCTTGCAAATGTGGGTCTCCGGGAACACTGGAGAGGAGCATGGAAATGCTCACCTCCTCCCAGCACAGCCGGAGACACCTCCCACCTGTCCTAATGGGAGATGTGATTTGAGAAAATTCAGAGGCCAGTGGGAGAGTGGCCCTGGGCCCCAGGGCCTGCCTGCTTGGCCATGCGCTCACACTCTGTCCATGAGGTGGGCTGATTATGGCCCTCTCCCTGAAGTGGGTCTGGATGCCCCTCCTGGGGGCCACAGGGACCCTATCCCCTGTCTCAGGGGACATCCCAGGGGTGGTGTCTCAGGGTAAAGGATGGCTCTGTGTTGAGTGGGTAAAAGGACTTTCGCCTTGATTTTAGGGCTTAGGTTTAAAATTAAATCCTAGAGGATTTAATTTTAAAAACCAACTAAATTGGTTTTTAAAATTAAATAATAATAATAATACTAATAAGAAGACCAATTATCTTTGTCTAATATGCATTAGACACTGTCAAGCAGCTTCCTGAGAAAACCCACTGTTAGGCTGAGCCTTCCGGACTCAGGGCAGCCTCCCACCCAGGGCAGCAGGGGCTCAGGCGGCGGGCAGCTGTGCACTCAGGGCTTTCTCCAGGACGGAGGCTGTAGGAGGTCTGCACACTCGGATCAGGGTCGGCTTCGATTTCCCCAGCGCCCCACAGGCCTCCCCTGCTCTGTGGCCCCCGGTTATGTTTCAGCCCAGAGAGGGCCTGCTGGTCCTTCCTGCTGGTCCTTCCTTTCCTCCTTCTTGGCAACCCAGGGTCAGGGTCCAGCTGGAGAGACAGTGCAGAGGGCACTGGGGCTGCAGTCCTGGTGGGCCTCCTAGAGGATGGCATGAATCTGCTGGAAGAGACGGGGAGGTGTTGCAGGAGGCCTCGGGGCCTGTGCACAGACCTGGAGGCAGAACCCCGTAAGGCTACTTGGGGTTCATGGGAGTAGATGGTCTGCTGGGCGTGGGCCTGTTCAGGGAAGGGGAAGGGCAGGAAGGCTGGCCCCGTGACTGCAGCTTGGGGGCTCAGGCAGAGGGAGACGTGGTGGGGCTTACCTGGCAGCCGCTTTGCTTGTGGGGGGGCAGCTGGGAGAGATGTGTGTGAAGTCCAGAGACGAGACTCCTGGGAGCTAGGGGCATTACTGTGGCTTAGGAGACAGAATGGAGGGGATAGAGTGAGTGACCCCGGGCATGGAGTCTGTCACTGTGAGGGACCACCCGAAGTCCCTGGGACTTGGTACGGTATATCCTCCTGAGCGGGCCTGCCCCCAGTCCTGGTGGTGCTGTCCCATGTCCTTCTCTCCCTGAGCCACCTCCAAGTTCCTGGGAGTGAGACTCCAGAGTGACTGGGAAAGTGCGTAGTGACCGTGACCCTGAAGAGCTGGGCGACTCCTGGGGCTCTGACGGCTGCACCTCTGCAGGAGTCAGCAGCCTTCACTGCGATCAAATTCACATTTGCAGCAGATTTCTTAAAGTGCAGCCAGAACTGGTCCCCGAGCCTTTGTCCCTGTGTCCTCCACCCTGTCCCTATTGCGGGACCAACTCTTTAAACCAGTGCTTCCTTCTCCCTGGGAGTGGGAATCACCCAGGCAGAAAGCTGTCTGCAAGGGCACAAGGGCCCCGTGGGTGAGGGACCTGGCAGCTCCCCTTTCTGGCTCTGCAGGACCAGGCCTGGTGGGCAGGGGTTGGCCAGCCCTGATGGTCCCCAGGACGATGGCAGCCTGCAGTGATGGGGTGGGTGTGTCTGTGGGAGAGGCTCCCTTCCCACTCCAACAAGGCTCCCCCCAGTGACCCCCAAAGGCAGGAGACTCTACAGATCCCTCTGGGGGGTCGCGGTGCTCAGGACGCAGGGAAGTGGCCTGTCCCTCCCCACCCTGCCCCGGGGGCCTGGTGGACCCTTTTCCCCCATCAGGTGTCTGCATCCTCTGCTGAGGAGATGATGCTGGAGGGGGAAGCTGGGCTGGGGTGGGGGCTTCCACGCGCAGGGGTGACCCTAGAGCTCAGTCTCTACCCCAGGGTGCTCCCTGTGCCCCGGCCCTCCGGGCCTCCATCCTGGATGCTCCATGGGAGCTGGGCTCATGGGCAGGGCAGTGCTGACCTGAAGCTTCTGAGTAGCCCAGGCGGAGGCTCCAGGGGTGCCAGCAGGTGAAGCCTCAAAGGCCCCCACATCGGCTGATGGGCGGGCCGTCTCTGTTCTGGACGGGATGGCCATCGCTGGAAACAGACTGCTCTCTGCGACACCATGGCAGTGAAATACCCCTTTCTTTACGAGCTGCCAGGGAGCTTCCCACCGCCTCTGAGGGAGGCGTGTGGATGCATGGTGCTGTGCGTGCTCAGTGGGGCCTGCAGTAAGCGGCTTCCCCGCGGGGTGGGCAGCAGGGTCCTCCAGCAGCAGGACAGGCATGCCTTGTGCCCACAGGCTTTCCACCCTTGGCTCTGCCCCGTGGGCCCTCCTCAGAGCTCCCTGGTCCCTCCCTGAGATGGCACATGCCTGCAGATGTGGGGCAACGGCACTGGGCCACACTCCTGTTGCGGGGACTCAGTGCTCCCTGGCCTCATGGAGGCTATGAGAAGTCCTGCAGGCCAGGCATGCCCTCCATGTGCTGGACACAGGTAGCCGTCAGGGCAGCAGTTTCAGGAGCACCCTAGGGTCCCTCAAGTGCTCAGGGCTTGTGAACCTACCTCCCAGACAGAAGAGAAATGTCCAGCTGACCAGGGCCCAGATACTTTCTGGCATTTAGTGACCAGAGCTGGGCAGAGCCTGGCAGGTCCCTGGCAGGGAGGATCATGGGGCTCCTGGATAGGCCAGCCTTCTCTCTGGGTGGCCCCAGCATCCGTGCCTGGACTGGGCCCCGGCCAGTGCAGAGGAGCCAGTCCACAGGCTCAGCTGCTGGAAGCAGGGTGAGGGTACCCACTAGCTGCCCAGCTCTCCTGAGAGCAGCCCTTCAATCTGCCCCATCAGGATGATCAGTCCCTCCCTGCCCAGGGGTCTTTTCTGACCCTGAGCTGCTCAGCCCCGCTCCTGCCAGGGCTCCGGCTCTGCTGCACATGGATGCAGGCTGCAGGGTAGTCTGGAGATGTGGGCAGGGGGTGTGATGGTCCTGCGGCTGCTGTGGCAAATGGCCACCCACTTAGTGGCTTAAATACACAAATTGATTTGCTTATTGCTCTGGGAGTAGGAGTCCAACGTGAGGGCAATCCCTGGGGCTGCCAGGGAGGTCTGTGTCCTGCTGCACAGCTGCTAGAGCCACTCGGTCCCTTGCTGGAGGCTCTCCTCCATCTTCAAAGCCAGCAGCATTGACCCTCCACTTCTCTTAGATCTGCCTCCCTCTTAGGGGGACCTCAGTGACTTAAATACGCTGAGCCCTGGATGATCCAGGATGGTGCCCAACTCAAGATGCTTCACTCCATCCCATAAGCAGAGTTCCTTTTGCCACAGAGGCGACATAGGTGTAGGGTCTGGGGCCGGGACCTGGGCGTCCCTGGGGGCAGAGCATTGTCCCGTCCACCACATGGGGAACATGGCAGCACACGGGCTGGGAGTGTGAACTTGAAGCCTCTGCAGCTCTGTGGCTGACCCTGGGAAGGTCCCCAGGGAGGCAGCAGTGGGGCCCTTGCAGCCCTGCATCCAGGGAGGGGCAGTGGGGAGGTCTGGGCTGGACTCTGAGCTGGGCTTGGCTTTGCTTTCAATCGAGGTGTCATTCCCAGTGCACTATCGGCCACCTTCAACGCACAGCTTAGGGATACTCAGCCCACCCCAATGCTCTCTAGCACTGACGTTTTCCCTCACTCCAAAGGACACTGGTTCCCAGCCAGTGGCCCTCCTGGCCCCACCCCCAGCACCGGGCAGCCACCATTGCATCCTGCTCTGGATGCCCTGCTCTGGGCTTCTCAGGTCAGTGTGCCCAGGTGACACTGTGTCCGGCTCTTTTCCTCAGCGCCACCACCTTTCCAGGTCTGCCCTGTGTGGCCTGTGTCAGCAGGGGCAGCTGGTGTGTGCCGCTCTCCAGGGCTGAGTGGCTCTTACCTGGAGCAGCTCCCTGGCTGTTTCCCGATGGCTCTGCTGGGGTCATCTGAGGTGTGGGGTGTACGGAGGGCTCTGCACGGGGTCAGGCAGCAGACATGTGTAGTCAGGTGTAAAGGCCCTTGGGAGAGCTGAGAGGTGCCCACCCTGTGGGGTGCCCCCAGCACCCACAGCCACCGGAACTACACAATGCTGAGGTTGAAGAAATCACCTGCTTCGTCTCCACGCTGTGCTGAGAGGTGAATGCTCATGTGTCCCCAGGAGAGAATGTCAGGTGCAGTCTCTCTGATGAGGGGACCCGGCACCCATCCTGCTCCTCGTCCAGGGTCGAGGACGGGCCCTTGATGAGGTGTAAATCACTGGAGACAGCCCAAGAGCTTGCCGAATGGAGCCCTGAGGTTGTGGGTCTTTGCCTCATTTTCCTGGGTGATGGGCTTCCCGAGGTGTCAGGTGCAGTAGCTGGGAGCCCACAGATGCAGCCTTGGGTGGGTCCAGCACAACTTCTGCTGACCGGGACCCTTACCACTGTGGTTCTTGAAGCACCTTCCTGGTAGGGGTGACCCCACCTGGGGCTGTACTGATCCTGTCCTGCCCCCCATGGGACCCCAGGATCACCCCTAGCCCCAGGGCTGGACACACCTGAACAGGTTCCAGCCAGAACCTCTGGCCCTGAGATGCACCGCCCTGGGCCTAGTTGTCCTGAGGCCAGTGGATCTATCAGCAGTTGATTGATGGAGTCCCTCGTCCACTCATTTACTAAGTAGAAGTGACACTGACCAGGGCTCCCACTCCAAAGGGCTATCCTGAGGGACTGGGACAACGCTGTGGCCGTAGCCGAGCCCTGTCCGGAGCTTGCCCACAGCTCAGCTCCTCCTCGCACAGGAGTGCCCAGCCCATCCTGCTGCCGTGAGGTAGCTCAGCACAGCCGACTCTGGGCTGGCCTGAGGCCTCCCTGCTGTGACATGGGGAGTACGGAGCTGACCAGGTGAGGTGACCTCAGGGGCAGCCTCCCCCAGCTGGTGCTGTGGGGCAGGAAATTGGAGCAGGTTCTGGGTGACAGAGGTCCCTCCCCTGCACCAAACTTCCAGCAGAGGGGCCTGCAGACCCTTGGGCTGGCCACGTCTGGCTACACACGCTGGACTGGCCCTGTCAGTAGTGCTGGAGGAAAGTGGCTGGACAGGATTGCGAGGAGGTGGACAGCAGGTGTTGGGAGTGGGTCCCACTGAGGACCCCACCCCCACCCCCTCAGCGGGGCACAGGGATCACTCAGGCCACTCTGCTGGGAACAGAGTGAGGCCGAGCCCAGGTGGGGGTCCTTCCATGGCACGGTGCCCCAGCCCAAGACCAAGCATGGATGCACACGGGGCTCCTGCCTGTGGAGTCCCATGCAGCAAAGGGGATGCTCCTGGACGGGCAGCTGCTCCCCTGGCCCAGCTCTATAGCCACCCTCTGGACACGGCTCAGCAGCCGGGGCCCACCCTGCTCTTGCCTGCACAGTGAGGTCCCCACCTGGGACAAGGTGCCCTGTGGCCTGGATGCAGGCGTCCCCTGGACACCAAGGGCATGCGTCCACTTCCCCAGACTCCAGGCCCCGGTCAGGTCGAGGGCAGCTGTCCTCCACATCCTGGGCATGGGCTCCCTGCCCTGGCTCTCCAGGCTTGCCTCTGGCTACACTCAGCCGGTCCTGGGTGCAGGGCGACTCCAGGTCTGGGGACGGCACAGGGCTCTGGGGGCGCAGAAAGAGGGGCCAATGCCCCAGCACTCTCCACGTCTCTGGGCCCCTTGGCCCCACCCCAGGCCTGTAAGACCACTCTGGACCTGCCCAAGCGTCCCCCAGCAGTTCCTTCTAGAAGGCCTACCTACCCGTCTACACTCGTTTGTTCAACGGTGCGTGGTCTCTCTCCCACCCCTACACGGGGGCCATTAGCACATGTGGCCATGAAACAAACACCACACCTAAGATAGGAGGGTTCAGGCTGCAGCTGCGCCAGCCTCTCAAACACCCGGCAACCTCAGGTGCATGGCAGGGCCAGGTGGGCAGCACGGGTGTCCACCACGGGTGTCCTATGGAACAAGACGGGGATTGCTCACAACTCCTATATTCATTCCTGTGTTAACTCCCCTGCAGGTGTCCCCTGCGGACACCCAGGGCAGGTTCCAGGGTGGGGCCCAGGCCCTGGCTCACACTCTCCAGTATCCTCTGTAAAGGGGGTGGTCTTGGCCCTCAGGGACTGAAGCAAGAGCACAGGTCTGCCTTCCCACCTGGCCTGCTCCCCCACGGAGGGGGTGACAGAATGTCCACCTCAGGGATGCCTCGCAGCCCAGCAGACTCCTCACAGAAGCTTCTGGAACATGCAATTTCCCAGTGCTGCACATGCCTGCTGCTGTGATGGCGGTGTTCTGGGTAAATGATGCCCTGGTTTCTGGCTTTGTCCTCGACCCTGGGGACCTTGGGAACTGGCGTCAGCCTTTCTGCTGGGAAGAGGGGCCCCCGTGTGAAACACTGGGCTATGTCCTTCACAGGGGCTGGAGCTGGCCTTGCTGCCACACTGGACCCCACCCCAGCTCAGCCAGCTCAGGGACCCTCCTCCAGGCCTTCACCCTCAGTGGCTGGGACAGGAGTGTCCAGCAGCTTAATAATGGCCACCATGTGGCTTTCCATCTCCTCTCTCCCCAGCCTCTGCAGACCCAGCCTGGGCAGCATCCTCACAGGGAGAGGACTGTAAGCCCAGGAGGTGACCTGGGGGCACATCCTTGCCCCTGTGCCTGGGAACCTGACATGGTGCGTGCGAATTCTTCACCATGTCCCCCACATTTGGTGCTGGTGTGCATGCTTGGAGCAGCCTGGGCCCTGTCCTGCCCCTGACTGTCAGGACAGAGGAAATGCCCCTGAAGCAGGGCAGGGTTTTCAAGCAGCTTCTGGAACAAGGGCAGGCCTCTTGCTGCCCATGCTCTGCCTGGGTTTAAGGACCTGAGGAGCTGGTTGCCCACCCAACCCCAAGGGACTTCACGCTTGGCCCTCTCCAGGCCTGGCCCTCAAGGATTGGTCCAGTCATTCTACTTCACAGTCTTGGGAGGTCCCCAGAGCGATGAGAAGATCTGTCTTGATGGGACACTAGGCCAACCCAGGCTGCTGGAATCTGGGTCCGGGCCACGCTCTGCACTTGCCCCTGAGGAAATTCAGGCGTGACCCAGGTTGGGGGACTCCCAAGCATAACCAGCACCATGAAATTGGGATTTCCCAGTCACATGACCTTGGTGGCAGGGCCTGGGGTGGGTGGCAGGTGAGTGGGCTGGCACACTGTCCAGGGTGACCTGCAATACTTATTACTTGGGATTGACTCAGGAGTCTTTGGAGACCCGGTCTGCTCTGTCACCACCCAATTCAGACCCCAATTCTGGGCAAAGAGGCAAAGCCCAGAAGACCCTGAGGGCCCTGGGCCCAGCTCAGGGGGTCACAGCAGGAGGGAGGCTCCCCTCTTGGCTGGCACCCTGGAGCTGCAGGGATCTCCCAGGGCACCCAGGAGTGGGCCTGCCCAGCCTTGGAGGCCACTGCCCACTGCTGAGGAGGTGCCTCTGCACTGGGCTGGGCTAAAAATAGCAGGGGGATCGCAGGGCAGGGACAACCGGTGGGAGGCTACTCAGGGAGGGGCTGTGAGGGGGGCCGGGCAGCGGCCTGCCCCCAGGACCGCCACCGTCAATGGCGCTGGGGCTTCCACCCTGTTCCCAGCGGCCTGGCCAGCGGCGGCCCAGCTGACAGGCTATTTTTTCCCCTGCTTGACTAAATATGGTCAGGGAGCACAGCCCGAGGGGGCCACTTGGCCCGGCCGCGTGTTTGGGATGCTTGGCCGGGTATATAAGAGCTGCCAAGGTGAGGCCGCTCCTGACCGAGGGGCCCCCACGCGCACCCGCCTCGGGTCAGGCACTCCCCTCCCCCGCCCGCGTGAGTCCCGGCGTGTGGGCCGTGTGCATGTGCGGAGCGCTCACCCGCAGGTCTTCCCTTTTGTTCCGCCCTGACCTCTACCTTGTGCCGCCCGACTGGGGGTGCAGGAGCGTCCTGCAGAAGCGCAAGGTGTGCGGGCTCTGCCTCTCCTCAACTCTGCATCAGTGCCTCTCTCCTCTTGCTCTCCTCTCCCTCCTTCTCTCCAAGATCTCCCTGCTGCTAAGTCTGCGCTGCTGCAGGAGGGCTGGGGGAAGGGCAGGGGTGCGGAGCCGGTTCCTGGTGTCTTCTTTCTCTCTCTGCCCCCCCCCCCCCCAAGTGCGGACGCCTCGAGCTCCCGCCCGCCCCCACCCCTGCATTCACAGTTGGCTCCGGAGGAGGTGGCTGCCACTGCTGCTGCCGCAGCATCTCCCGGGAGCCGCGACCCTGCGCCCGCGCCTCCGCTGCTGCGGTCACCAGCCCAGCCCGAGGGGCGCCCTGGGCTCCCTGGTGAGTCCCCCTCGCCCGCCAGGGCAGCTACCACCCACTGGGACGGCCCCTGCAAAGCCTGCAAACTTGCCGGTGCTGCGGTGGGGGTGTGCCCGCCGGCCAGGGGGTGCCCTGGGTGCGGCGCGCGTGGCTCCGGTGCCTGGAGTTTTCTCTCGCTCGCGGCATCCTCCACATTTGGGAAACTGCAGAGCCAGCAGCCGGCAGGGCCGGCGGGGCGCGTGCAGCTGGATGCAGGAACTCTCCCATGCGGGCTTCTTGCAAGGAAGCAGCGGCCTCGGGAAGCTTGGCGTGCTTGGCAGCGGACAGGATGGTGGGGGTCGCCGAGGAGGCTCGTGGGGACTGGGGGGTCACCATTAGCCTGTCGGGCTGCAACAAAGCCCCAGCATCTGGGATTGTGGCTAAACTTACCTGTGAACTTGCAACAAGGACCACGGAGGTGCTGATGGGGACAGGGGATCCCCCCGCAGGGCCCACAAAGCTGCCCTGGGTGGGAGCACGAGTTTCAGCAGCTCTGCCAGCCCAGTCAGGGAGCCTGTGCCAGGTGATCCCAGCGAGGTGCACGTGTGGGTGGAGACTAGGGGGCTTGTGGGGAAGGGAGCAGCACTCTGGTCTGGGTCTGTGTGTCCTGCCAGGGAGTGTGACTTCCCCGCATGGCCTCCCCTGGTGCTCCTGCTGGGGCTCTGGGAGGCAGTGTTTGCACTGAGGGGCCCTGGACAAGGCCTGGGCTCGGGACAGCAGCTCTGCCCACTGTGGGGTCTGCTTGGCAGTAGCTCATGCTGCTTTTCTATCAGAGTGGGAAACTTTTTGAGAAGTGACTGTGGTTCATCTGTGAATGGTGGCAGGTCACATGCACGCCTGCTGGGTCCAGTGGACTTTCCTGCCCTCTGGGTCCCCTAACTTTCTGCCTGAGTGTCTGGGAGGTGGGGGGAGCCAAGCCTCTGGGGAGGGCCAGGAGGTCACAGCCGGTTTCTCTTGTCCTCAGGGAGGCTGTCCAGGCGGCCCAGGCAGCAGTGTGGCCATGCCGGGGGCATCCACAGCAGTGGGGCTGGGGCTGAGGTCCAGGCTGCCCTCTCTCCTCCTGGGCCACATGGAGGTGGTAACTAACAGCAGCCACATGGAAAGGGGGCACCAGCTTCTCTCTTCCTCCAGGGGGCCCTTCCCTCTGTGGGTGCCTCTCAGTTCCCCAGTCCTCCTTCACCACAGAGCTCCAGCCTGCCCAGCCAGGCAGCAGCTGCCACAGCCTAGGAACCCAAGAAATGTGCTTGGCTGCCTCTGCACATTGCAGACTCTGCAGAGACGTGGCCCTGCCTGTGGCAGGAGAGTCTGGACATCCCTGGGTTGTTCTTCACAGAGACAGGCCTGGATGGGTCTTTGCTGGTGAGGGACAGCTGGATTCATTTGGGGTCCTGGGGCTGCTCTCTGCTCCATGCAGGGCCAGGGCCCAGCTGGACCCTTCTGCTCGGCAGAATCTCTGTTGGCACCAGCCTGGTCCACAGCAGCCAGCACGCCCTTGGCTTTCTCCCACCAAGTCACCTGCAGTGCACCTCACTCCAAGACCTGAACCCTCACCTGTGGACTCACCTTGGCAAAGGGAGGGGGGCTGGGACTTCCTCCTCCTCCTCCTCTTTTCTCTCCCAGGCTGGATGGTGGCCCTTCCTGCCACTGGCACCTAGCTTTGAGGTCTCTTCAACCTCTGCAGGCTTTTCAGACTCCCAGCTCCACACGGTGTAGAGGTTCCACTTCCTTCACAGAGAGTTCAAAATGCAATAGGAAAAATATTGATAAGATTAATATTCTGAAGAGCTTACCTCCCACTTGCCAAGTCACTTAAACCCTGTTCAGTGGGTTCATTGGGCACTGGTGAGCACCAGGTGCTTCAGGATGGGAAGGTGGCCTCTGTGTTTGGCTGTGAACTGGCCTTGACTGGGGGTTCATGAAGGCCAGGCAGCAGGCCACAAAGACCAGGTGGGGAGCGGGCCCTTTGGGGTGCCCTGCTGCAGTGCTGACCCTGGATACCCACTTGGGCTGCTCACCATCATTGCAGGTGGGCCCTGCAGCATGGCAGGGACAGAGGTGACTGAGGTGGGTGACCACTGAGGAGTGATAAAGGGGATAGAGGGGACAGGGGACGGGGGAGGGAGCCTAGGAGGAGGTGGCCAGAGTGGAGATGCTCCCTGACTGGCTGGCATCTGCTCTGTGGGAGCCAGCCACGAGTGGGCTGCCTCTCAGAGCCCCGGCTACTTTCTGGAGACATGGAGTCCATGCATGACTGTCTTTCTCACTGTATCTTCAGAGAAAGAGGCGCCGACCCTCTCCTTTGGGACTCTCATTTTGGAAGTGAGAAGCCGCCAGGGACCAGCCGGCTGCCGAGGTAAGCCCCCGGTTCACGGCAGGGGTCTCCTGGAGCTTCTTGTAGGTCCTCAGGGAGTGGGGTGTCCAGTCCTGGGAGAAGAAGGCGGCTGGTCCTTGGCACAGGGTGCCGGTTCCCGGTGGCCCGTGGGTGGAGCTGCTCTCAGGGTTCCGTCACTTTACCCTGTCCTCTCTGCCCTTGGCAGGAACACAGGGGCTGGAAGGCGCTAGCTGAGTGTGGTGCTGCCTCTCAACTTTGGGACATGAGTGGCACTTGCCTTCAGTGCCCGAGGGCAGGAACTCTGGTCTTGTTCTGCCATGTTCTGCCATGCGGACCTGGGCGCCCGCTGGGGAAGGGCCAGGGTATCTCATACTCCTGGCATGCACTGTCTGCTCATGCCCTTTGCTCCCGCGTGTGAGCACACATGCATGTGCACATGTGTGTGAAAGAGTCACAGACAAGAGAGGGTTAAGGCCAGCAGGACAGTGGACACGAGTCGTGGTGGAGAAGGGGCCTTGAGCCAGTCGGGAGGGCGCGAGGTGTGGTGTGGCCGGGCCCCTGCGTCTGCGCTGGCCTCTCTGTGCGGCTCGGCCGTCCCTGTGCATGCTGGACTGCCTGCTTGGGAAACATACTTCTTTATATGCCCATATGGACCTGCTGAGCTATGGAATGTAAAGAAGTATGTATTTCAGGCAGGAACTCTCTCGCCAGACTGAGGGGTGGTCCGCCTACAGGGGCCGCCTGGGGTGGGGGGCGGCAGACAGGCTGTGGCGGGCGAGGCCGGGCAGGGCTGCCTGGCGACGGTCGGCCGTCCCTGCCGGCATTGTTCTGACACTTTGCCTGTGTCAGCAGGTGGAAGCGCTCATCAGACATTAAATATTCAGCGTGCTGACTGCGGCAGAGGGGAGGAGGCCTCTGGCAGGCGTGGGGTCTGGTGTGGGTCCAGTGAGGGCCAGGGGCACAGGGGCCATGGCTGGGGAACTGGGGTGGTGGTGGCTCTTGGTTCTCCATTACTGCCGACCTGAAAGGGGTCATTGGCCAGCAGGAAGGGCCGAATATGGCCAGAGGCAGGGGACTGCGCAGATGCAAGCGAGAAACTATGAACCTTGAAAGGGCGGAGGGTAGTGAGCTGCACCGAGGGGGCGAGTGGAGGGAGGAGGGAGAGGTGCCTCCTGGCCGGGTCTGGGCCCAGCAGCCCAGGGTGAAGCGGAGGAGAGCGGGTCAGGAGAGGGAGAGGCCCCTCACTCACAGGGCTTGTGGGGCCGCCTGCAGCCCCGGGCCCTACTCTGCCATGGGTGCCTTGGCCGCCCACGCTGACAGACCCAGGGAACAAAGGGGCTGAGCCTATCCGGCCTCAAGCCCAGCAGCCACCCTGGCGCTCTGGCTGTGCTCGAATCTGCCCGACCTCCCAGTGCCCTCTGCCACGCCTGCGCCCAGCGGAGGCCGGTGTCACTGCGCTCCCATTTCAACAAACCCCTCTAGATGCGCTTTCTTGTTGTGAGGGCTGCCAAGGCTTCTGCAGAAGGCCCCACATGTGACCAAGGACACTGCCCCTGCCCGTTGGGGGCTGAGTCCCCCCTGCTTCGCCACTGGCCAGTCTCTAACACGAAGAAGGGCTGGGCTGACGCTCTTTGGGTTCCAGGAGTGAGGACAGGGTCTGAAGCCCTTTCCGCAGGTCCTTCTGGACTGGACCAGGGCAGGGGTAATGGGGCAGTCCACAGGTGCGGGTGTGGGAGGGCAGTCTGCCCACTGTCATTTCTGGATCTCAGCTGGAGGCCTTCTGCAGCCTGGCTGGGGCCACTGCCCATGCACAGGGCACCTGCTCCACAGGTCTGGGCTCTTCCCATGTGCATGTGTGTGCGTAAGACTGAGCATGAGTTGTTTCTGTCCCTAGCAGGGCCACTGGCTGCCTGTGGCAGGTGCCCTGTCCCATCCTGTACTCTGATCTTTGGTAGGAATGTGATGAGGAGGGTCGAAGGTCCCTCTGCCAATCACCTGCAGTGTGGCATTAGGCCTGGGGGCAGCCAGGTCACTTGAGCCACTGAGGAGTCCAAGGGCCCCACACAGGGGGACCAGGGGCAGATCTGAACTCATGGGCAGCTCAGCCCTGGGAGTCTCAGGCTGGCTGCAACTGAGGGTCTCGGGGTCTTGGGTGGAGGGCCCCTCTTTAATTTTCAGTTTTCTTCTGGAGGCCGTGTGTCCCAGGAACTCTGGCCCCCAACATGGTTGGCGCGGCCCTGGGAAGGTGGCACTGTCCTTGGGCACTGCCTCTGCTGCAGCAGTCCAGAGGGTGCCGTGCCCAGCGCCCCGGAAGGTCAGCTCCACCCTACTAGCTGCCAGGTCCGGCCACAGGGAGGGAAGTAGCCAGGCGAGCCGCCGCCGAGGCCTGGGGCGGCCACAGGCATACCGCGTCTTCCGCCAGATGCGTCTGTGGAACATTAGAGCTTCATTGCAGGATGTGGTGTTAAATAAAAGCATTAGCGTTTGGAATTAGGTTTGACTGAGCAGCGAAACTGGAGAGTGTGCAGGAGTGGGCCCCGGCCTCCTCCCTGATAAATCAGCTCTGGTCTCTCCAGCTGCTGAATTAAAAATGAGCCTTCCCGGACACCTCCCGGCAGCCCAGGCCCCTCTCCCTGCATGTGTCCAGTGTACTGCTTTCCTGGCCACTTTGGGATCCATGGGTGGAGTGTCCCGGGTGTGAGGTTCTGAGTGTTTCCACAGGGAGGGGACCCCACCAGCATGGCACGTGGGTGCCCAGGACTTTCTTCCACAGGGCCTTTGTTTGGGAAGCACGGTGGGTAGGTGGGGTGGGGCACAGATTTGCTGACTGTGCCCACCCAGCAGGGCTACCTGGGAGTGCCACCCCAGACATGCTGATAAGGTTGAGAACTCTAGGGGAGAAAGGAGACTGGAGGTGCCAGTGGGAGCCAGAGGGGACCTGGGTGGAAGGGGGTGGCTTGGGCCCTGCTCTGAGCTTGTTGGAACAGGGCTTCGCCTCGCAGGGCTCCTGGGGTTCCCGGGACACAGTTGGATGGCAGGCCTAAGCCCTGCGGGAAAACGGTAGCTCCAAGAGTTGTGGCTCCAAAGTGCAGGGGACCAAAGCAGGGAATGTGAAGCTCTTGTGGGCTAGGCCAGGGGAGCAGGAGGCGTGGGGAGGGGCGGCTGCTGTGGTGAGAGCCAGTTGTCTTTTGTTTCTGTAGCCAGGTGGTCAAGTAGATTGTGGCACCCCTTCTAAAGAGGGTGCCAGGGTGACTCTAGCTTAACAAATAGTGAGTCAAGTGCAATTAGCGTTTTACTGCCGAGGTAGCCTCAGAGGATAAACTGCTGTTACGTGTGGTCAGCTGGACCTAGGAGGAGCCTCCTTGCTGTCAATCAAGTAAGCATCACTTGAATCCCCCCCAAATGCCCTAAATTAAAAGAAGGGGAAAGTGAGTAATCTTCAGGGCTGGGGTGTGGTGAGGAAGGTGCTGGTAAGCAGGGTCTGCTGCCCAGGGAGGCCATGAGGTGGCAGGGTGGTGCGCAGGCCTCGATGGCTGCCCCAGTGCGAGATAGCAGCCAGCTGGGAGGCTGGTGCTGACTCAGCCCACTGTGCATGTCCGGCTGCGGAGGCCCCGGCTAGCCTGCACTGCTCCCCACCCTTGATGCCACGGGCAGGGCGCTGCTCTGGGGTGACAGGGCTTGGGACTGGAGAAGGTGGCTTTCCGAGGGACCTTGGTCCTGCACACTCTCCTCAGGGTCCTGGTTCCATCACACCCAGGAAGAGTGGGCACAGCTTTCAGGAAGGGAATGAGGCTCCTCCATGCTCCTTTCTGCGCCCAGAACCCGGACAGCCAGAGCTTGGGCACAGAGGGCCCTCCCTGGGGTCCCCGGATGCCCAGTGAGGACTGTAGTCTGGATGAGAGTTCTAGGCTCTGACCTGGGAAGGCCGTGCCGCACAGCAGGCGGGGATGGGGGTGGGGGGGTGGCGGCTGCAGCAGCAGCAAGAACGTACAGGCAGCGCCGATGCTGCAGTGCTCTGCAGCCGCATGCAGGCTGCGCGTCTCAAGGGCAGAGAGAAGAGGCCACCTCCAATGGCCTCAGCATTGCCAGCTCCTCAGAAGGAGCCAGGGCCCAGCTTGCTGCAAAGTGGCCACTGCGAAGGCCATGAGACCAGGCTGGCTCCCCCAGGTCTTCAAAAGCAGCAGCCGAGTCTCCAGGTCAGGTCTGCTTCCTACTGGGTGGGCTGCCGTGGCTGGGAGCAACTGCAGGTACCACCGAGGGGCAGCAGCAGTGGCCAAGACCTCCCAGGCCTCCTGTGTCCACCTGGGCAGAGGACAACGGGGAGGAGGCCCCAGGCAGGAGCACAGTGGCAAGGTCTCTGGCTGTCCCTCCTGAGGCAGCTGAGTCTGAGTCTTCTCCCCTGGGGCCACAGACCTGGCTTGGGGCAGGAGCAGGTGCCCATGCGCGTGTGGAGGACAGAGCCTGCAATGAGTGGGACAGTGGCTCGGAGTATTTTTAACTGCAGGGAGAGGAGACGGCAGCTGTCCCAGAGCCTGTCCTGAGGGGGCTCCATGGGACTTCACAAAGTTGAAGGACACCCAGGACACGTGTGCCGCGGGGGCCTTGATCCCCTGGCAGGCCCATGTGCCCTTGGTCATGCCCAGATATGGCCACGGGCTGTGTCTCCCCAGCCACTCGCAGGCTACCACTGGTATAAATAGTCCGCATTCTCAGCTGTCCTGTCGGGGAGGCTGAGCCGGGGTGACCCGGGGCCAGGAGGCCTACCCCTGGACCCCACCCATCCCCAACATGCCATTGGCCAGCAGCTGCATCAGCTGGGGCCTGGACAGGCTATGAGCTCTGCCTTCACTTTTCTCACCTGCCCTTTCTGGGGCACCAAGTCCAGGCAGGACCTGGCAGCTTCCTGTTGCCCCTTCCCAGTGGCAGAGATGGGTCTTGGTCCGCCAGAGGAGACAGAGGGCAGGGATCTCAACCTGGGGGCAGATGCAGGGGACTGGCTGGTCCTGCTGCCTCGGCTCAGTCCTGTGGCAGGTGGAGGCTGCTCTGAGCGTCCTCTCTCCCCCTGACCCCTCGTCTGACCCTGGCTCTCCCTCCTGCCCTGGATAGAGCAGTGCCCTGGTCCGTGCCCCTGCCAGGGGACTTGCTTCCCCTCCCTTTGACCCAGGAAGCGTCTCTCAGGTGGAATTTGAAACACCTTGAGAGGCCCGTGGAGCAAATGTCCTTTAGTGAGGGCAGGAAGATCATCCAGTGCCCCTGAAACATAGGCTGCCCTTCCTATGCTTGAGGACAAACAGTGCCCTGTCCAGTGATGTCCCCACATGCTGGGGACCTCTCCAAGCCAGAGGGAGAGCTGGGCACTCTATGGCAGAAGCAAGAGTCTGATGTGCCCAGACTGCATCTGCCTGGCCTTCCAGGGCACCCAAGGCCTGTGGTGTCCACACAGGACCCTCAGCTTGTCCATCTGACCCCAGCTCTGAGCTCCTGAGGCTACGGGGTTCATCTTTCAGGTGGACGGGTGCAGTACAGGTGCTCCAGCGCCTGCCCCTCCCACACGCTCCCGGGGCTCCCACAGACTCCATGCTGCCAGGGGGCCTCTCACTGCAAGACTCCTGGAGGCTTGTGCCTCCCAGCAGCTTCCCCCTCTCCTGGCCCCAGGACTCTGAGACTGGGTTCCCAGCTAAGCAGCTTTCTCAGTGAAGCCAGCCTTTGCCCTAGCCCTATCTTTGAGATAATAAGACACAAAAATTGGTCTTGCCGTTTTTGCAAAGGCAGCAAAACAATCATGTGCCCCCCTCTTGTCCGCCTCCCCTTGCCCTGCCCCCTGCTCGGAGGGTCTATTTGAGTCAGAATTTATCTCTAGGAAGGGCCCCATCAATTTGCTGTGCTCCTTTGTTGACAAGTTTATTAAAAACCCAGGCAACTCTGTATTAAACTTTTATCAGTGTTAAGAAAAAAATACAGTTTTTTGACCAGACAGAAAAGTTCTGGATTTGGGCTGAACCAGCCTTGCTGGCTTTAGCTGAGTCAGCATTTCTGATAATAAGGAAAGGGGCTATTTGGGGGCGAGGGTTGCTTTTGTCTTTTAATTATGGGTCTCTCCGGAGACCCTTGTGGGATTCAGTACCCCCAAATGGAGTCCCCCTAGGTTCCCATGGAGCAGTCCCAGCCAGGGCTGCTGAGACCCACTGGGCCAACTGTAATTTTTTGCTATCTATTTTAATAATTTACCAAAATCTGGAATTAAAAATTAATTTTGTGGTGAATCTGAGTGCTAATAGGTAATGCTATTGTGTGGGGAAATGCTAGGTTATTGATGGCTAAATTATAAAAGCTTCCTAGTAAAACACACAGAAAGCACCTGACATAGGCTGTCACGGATTGGTGACATCCTCCTGGGGCAGGAGAAGAGAAAGGTGCTAAGGTCTGTCGAACCTCCCCCGTGCAGGGTGCCATCTTTACAGTGGGGTGAGCGGCCGGGCTGCAGTGGGGGGCCAAGGGTCTGCCCTAGCCTGTATCGAGGACCCTGCTCTGTGCCCCCGAGGGCAGCGTCTCTGGTGTGGCTGTGTGGCCATCCTTGAGCAGAAGCTATTTGATGTCCCGTCTTCACAAACATGCTGGTCACTATGTCCACTGTGCTGGAGCTGGTGGACGTCTCCTCTGAGGTGCCTGTGTGGTCTGTTCCCAAGTGACGGCCATTCCTAATGTCTTGGGTGTGGCTGTGGGTGTAGGATGGGGAAGCACTGTCCTGCTGCCCTGCTGAGCCCTGACAGGCCATGGAGTGACGGGGACTGCAGCCGCACAGGGCTGGTACTCATGCACAGGGTCACCGAGCTCATGTGTCCGCCTACTTCCCCTGTGCAGAACTGAGGCTCAGAGAGGCCAAGACCCTAAGGACGTCCAGCGTGGAGTGTGGTGCTTCAGAGCCCAAGCTCACCCTCCATCCAAGGGTCAGACCTGGGAACAGCCAACATGCAGGGGTGGCCTGGTGCGGGCCACGGAGTTGAGAGCAGGCTGGATGCCTCAGAATTCTGGACTATCAAGGGGCCTCCCTACAGGGCCCAGCAGGGGCTTTGAAGCCACTTTCTAAATGCAGCAGGGCTTCCTGGGCGAGGTGAGGCCACTGCTGGGGCTGGAGCTCTCCTGCTCCCTGGTGTCATCGTCCACGTCCGTCAGGCCCCACAAGGAGAGGGGTGGGCCCGCCTGGAGCCCCGGCAGGGTGCAGCTCCGAGCGCACTTCCCCTCCTGGCTGGGCCTCTGTCACCGTTTTCTCCAGTCACAACCAGCTGCACACAGGCCTGTGCAGGCCCTGACCTTCCTGGTTTTAACAGGGCCGCGGGTTCCCACAGCGATTGTCTGTGTCTAGAATCAGTGGCTACTTGAAAGTGCTGAGTGTTCCTCCCAGTGGAGACCCATCAGCAGGTGTTTAGAACCTATTAACTGTTTGGTTCGTAAAGGCACAAACAGTATGGCCCCTCAGTGAAGAGGGCTCCAGCTCCCGCCCCATCCCGGCAGATGTTGGGTTCACCATCAACGCTCGGCCCGTCTGTGGCAGGGCTGGTGCCAAGGCCCAGGACACTGGGGAGCAGCCTGGAGCTGTCCCTCAGGGAGCTGCCCCTTGAGTGAAGAGAGGGTGTGCATTTCTGGGGGCTGGCCTCTGCTGCCCGGGAGTCTCTGGTTCTCCGGGCTCAGAGGTCCTGGAGCAGGCAGGGAGGCCATGTGGTGAGAGGCTTAGCAGGACGGCCACCCTTGACTGGAGGAGGGGCAGGACAGGCTGTAGCTACAGGGTCATTTGGGGAAGGCCATGCCCAGGCCTGGGAATGGGGGCCCTGAGGAAGTCTGGGGGCTTGTGGGGTGTTAACATTTGGCCCTTCTAAGAGAGAAGAGAGAAATAATGCCCCTGGGGGCCCCCTGGGCAGGTGGAACCACGATGCAGAATATCTGCCACACCCAGGGAAAATAGCCCATCTCAGCAACAGACCAGAGAGGCCGGGAGGTGACCGGGCACTGCAGCCGTCTGTGCTGCCAGGAGCCAGGCTGCGGACCCAAACCACCACCAGCTCTTCAAACGTGCAATCCAGGGTGTTGACCACCATTTGGCAGAGAATGACTGGGGGCTGTCCCTGGAAAGGCCACATGGAGCAAGGGAGCCCCCAGAGAGTAGCTCAAGGGGCATGTGGGTGGGCTGGGCCTAGAGCAGGATGATAGCCTGACCTCTGTGAGCTCCTAATGCAGTGTCCTGCCTGGCTGCACCGAGCTGTGGCTGGACAGCAAGAGGCAATGACCAGGTGCTTGGGGCTCACTTGGCTCACAGGGAGCTCAGTGCTTGGCCAGGGCAGCACCAGCAGCACAGTGGGCCCCTCATGGCCACCTGGGCTCTGCAGCCAGCTGGCGGCCTGGAAACTCCTGCCACTGAGCTTACCAACAAAGACTGAATCCCCTCCCTGAGCTGCACAGAACAGATGGCTCAGGACCCACGACCCCACGGTGTCCAGCTCCTTTTGATTTGCTTTGCTTCCTAGATGGTCAGAGGGCATCAGAATGTCCTCCGAAGCATCAGCCCCTCTAAGGAGCTTTGGGTACAGCCCTGGGTAGAACAGCAGAGCTTTGGTGTAGATGTAAAGATTCATTCACTGGAGGGGAAATTCCTCCAGATCTGGTGACATTTGGACAGAAATCAGAGCCTCACAGGGACAAAGGGGTGGAATTGGGGCCCAATGAGCCCAGGGCACCAGTATCTCAATAGCCCCGTGGCAGTCAAGGGCT
The DNA here is from genome assembly GCF_048772815.1 of Callospermophilus lateralis. Taxonomy (NCBI): domain Eukaryota; kingdom Metazoa; phylum Chordata; class Mammalia; order Rodentia; family Sciuridae; genus Callospermophilus; species Callospermophilus lateralis. The sequence goes on from NC_135307.1 coordinate 197,128,446, forward strand.
CGGGCCGGATTCAATGTGGGCTAACTTGGTTGCTTGTCAAATCTTCCGCTCCATTAGGAATATTGACAGTGGTGATAAATGGATAGATGAAGGCCAGGCATGAGGTCTGAAATCGTCTTCATTAGGGGTTCGCAGGGGACTGCCGGGAGCCTGCAGTCTGCCCTGCACCTGTGACACCAAGGAGAGGCGTGTGGAGGGTGCCCAGTGGGCAGCTGGAAGGCCTCTGTCCGTCTCTATTGGGGTGCAAGGTGAGAGGCCCGAGGGGCCCTGCAGCTCCAGGAAGGCTCTTCAGCAAGGCACAGGTGTTTTTGGAGGGGGCTTTGCAGCAGGGACCGTCGGGGCAGGAGGCTGGAGACGCTGCAGTTGGAGCAGGCTCTGTGGAAGCTGAGGCCCTGGATACCATCTGCTCTTGGAGGGCCTTGGAAGGGGACATGGTACAGTGTGGCCTGATCGCTGCCACCAGCACCCCAGTGTCCATCCTTGCAGTGTCAGGAGGGGTGAAGAGAAAGGCCAGAGAGCAGGCAGCAGAGCAGCTCTGCCACCCCATGGGACAGGGGACGTGTGTGGCCACATGTGCGGCTTGGTGCAGTCAGCTCCTAGAGGGAAAGCCATACACAGGACCCGTGTGCCCTCCCTCTTGTCACTGCTCCTGACAAGTGGGCACGACAGGAGCTTGTTCCCTCTGCGTCGCTGGGGAGTGTGGGGCAAGAGGCTGGCAGGGCCAGAGGGCATGGCCCTGTGCCCCGAGAGGGTCAGGCCGTGGGGGCTCCCGCCGTTCTGCTTCATTCTCAAGCCACGCGAGGTGGGATTCTGTGGATGTTCTGGCTCTGCCCTCCAAAGTCATGCATGGTGTCCAGCTTTGCCCGACCTGCATACATGAGGGAGCCGGGCAAGGGCCGGGTGGCCCTGGCTGTATCCCAGGGCACTGGTCCCTGGGCACTTGGTGAGACTGGGGCGTCAGTGAATCAGAACCAAGTACGAGGCAGGAGCAGAGGACTCCACCCAGGACAGGGTCTGTCTGCCACGTAGCCTCTGGCACCTCGAGGGCCTTCCGATGGGGAAAGGGGGTGGTGAGTGTGTGCGCCCCTCACATGGGTCCCTGCGGAGTCTCTGGGAGCCCTCAGCCTGGGAGGGCACCTGAGGAGGGCAGGGCACAGGGCCTGGAGCCAGGCTGAGCTGCCCAGTGGAGCCGCCTCCCCGTGGACACTGCCGACCCCGTGGACCCAGGACCCAATGCTTTGCTGAAGCTGGTCAAATGGAACCAAATCGGCTGCTCACTGGATTTGGTCCCCTTCAACCAGCTGTAGCTGCGCATTGACTGCCGCTCGGCGGGCCCAGCGGAGGACCAGCAGCAGGGCAGGGGCCCAGCAGGCCAGCTCCGAGGAAAACGGGCCTAGAGCCTCGTCTGTGCGCCTGAGTGTCCTGGCATGGGATCCGAGGGCCTCCTTTGACCCCAGCAGAGGTAGGTTGCTGAGGAGCCAGATGCTTCTCCACAGAGGGTGGCCGCTGAGCCCTGGCTGACCCCACCCACGTACCAGTTACCGTGAAAATAAATGCTCATTTTGCACACCGGAGCTTTGCTTGACACTTGGGTCCCAGAGCCCAAGCCGGGTGGGGTGGAGGCAGGAAGCCTCCGAATTCCTCATTAGAATGGCCTCCATGCTCAGGGTGCAGCCCTGGGCCCTCCACAGCGTGCGTGTCCAGGTTGTGCTAATGAGCTGGGGATGTTGACGGACTTGGAGAGTGGGAATCCCCAGGGCTGGTGGCCTCTCTTGAGACTACATGGAGGGTGCTGGCGCTGGCAGGGGCCACTGAACAGGAACCCTGGCCATTGTCCTGTGGCGTGGAGGTGCCTGTGACAGGTCTGGTGGAAGCCCACCCGATTTAGACAGTGTGGCCCCAGGCAGCTTTCAGAGCCCGCTGAGCAGGACCCCCCTCGCACTGAGACCGTTTTGGGGAGGGCCCAGCATCAGGGCCAGGCAGCCTCTCGGCAAAGAGCCTAAGGGGTGGACCCCGACTTCTGCCCAAGCTGTAGGGATGGGGTGTCTCGGCTCAGAGGCCATGACCGTCAGCCTGGGGAGCAAGGGCAGGCAGAGGAGGGGCTGGGCAGACGGGCAGGTGAGCCCCCAGGGAAGGATGCAGAGGGCCAGCCCTGGGCTCCAGCGTCAGTGCTGAGCCTCACAGACCCAGACTCAGGAACTCTGACCCCCAACCTCAGCTCACCCCCAATTCTAATACCTTGTTGGTGTCCCTCTTTGCACACAGCTGTGTCCCCAAAGATGGGAGGGACCAGGAGGCTGGAGTCCACACAGCTGCCCAGGGCTGGAGGGGGAGGAGAGCCCTCCTGCAGGACCAGGCAGGGCGAGATTCAGGGTAGGCATGACTTCTCACAGGCCGTGTGGCCCTGGGGGCCCTTATCCTTCCTTTAACGGCCTCTCTGGCAGGAAGCACAGTCGGGCCCTCTGGGAGCCTCGTGGGGGGCTTATATCTCTGAGCCCCTTCTTAGCTCCCAATGCGGTCCACAACCTTCAGGGTGGCCCAGTCGCAACTGCCACCCCAGGCAGCCACCAGGCAGAGTGCTGTCCCCCCCAGGTCTGTTGGGACACAGGCCTAACGGCCTCAGAGGGAGACTTGGAAAATCCCCCTAAGCTGAAGAGCTCAGCCTGGCCTGGCCTGCCCCACCGCCTGTCCTCCTCGGAGGGTGGGGCATGGAAACAGCTCTCGGTGCCCTGTCAAATGCCACACCTGAGTGAGCACTGGGCCCACACCTACCAGTCACAAGTACTGGGCCCCTCGTCCACCCGCCATGGGCACCGGAGCCCGCACCCACCACCAACCACCACGAGCAAGCACTGGGGCCCTTGCCCACCTGCCATCAGCCATGGGCACTGGGGTTCACCCCTCCACCGTGAGCACTGGGGTCTCGCCCACCGCTATCGGACAGAGACCCCACAGGACCCCACTTCCAACAAAGGTCTAGTGTCTCACCCCCTGAAAAAGTGGTCAGCTTTCCAAGTCATCAGATAAAGCTCACGTGCAGCTCAATGGTGGCAAAACGCCCCCGGGGGTGCTGGGGAGGCTCACTGGACGGTCCTCCTGTGGGCCCAGAACCTACCTGGCAAGCCATGAAATGGGCAGGGTCCCTCAAATAGGAGCTATGGTTCAAGTGAGGACATCACAGGGCCCTGGGCATGACCCTGACCCACTGGGCCAGTGTGGCTCTTCCTCCTCATCCAGGACCCTTGCTGGCCTGGTGATCCTGTCCACTTGTACCAGCAACCACTCTTGCTGCAGGGCTCTACCCAGCGGGCCAGGTCTCAGAGCATTGCAGATGCTTCAGGACAAGAGGGGCCCAGGACAAGTGGACCCCAGGCTCTGCCCCTAGCTAGCTGAGTACCCAAGGGGGAAGACCCTCCCTTCTCTGGGCCTCAGGGCACCCCTGTAAGTCAAAGGACCACAAGAGACTGTGTCCCCAACACCATGAACATCGGCTCCAGGTTAAGCTGCTGTGTGGGGTGCTGCTGGCTCCTGGCCCACCCACCTGGAGCGCCTCTGTGGGGTCCCTGTGAGGCCTCCCTACCCCAGGCGAGGCCACGTACTCTCTTCACGCTGCTGCCCACACTCTGGCACTGCACAGGGTGACCGACGATGTGGATGACAGGAGTGAGAAGCTGGCAGGCCCACCCAGGGGTGGCAGGTGTCTCCAGGAGAGCCCACTGGTGCCCTAGGCCTGGTCTCTCGGGCTCCTCACACAGCACAGTCAGCCCAACAAATGGCCGGGCCCAGGGTTCCAGTGACACTCACTCGTGGGCCCTGGGATTGGAACTCCAAATGCTTCTCACAGGCCGCGAAATGTTCGTTTAGTTTTTCCCCAGTTGTCAGAAGCGTGAGAGCAATGCTTAGCTCCTGGGCAGTGTGAAGACAGAGCGGGCAGGGCTGGGCCTTGGGTGGGCTACCACCCCAGCCAGGGCAGGTGGACGAGGGCCACATAGCAGGTGCTGGGTGGAGAGTCCCTCAGTGCCCACCGTGCATCCCGGCTTTCCCAGTGGTGGACTAGCATGAGGAGGCCTAGCCCATCTAGCACGTGAGGAAAAGGAGGTGGAAGCTGGCCACAGGCCCCCTGGACCTCCTGCCCCTGGCAGGGACCAGCCTCCCCTCCTTCTCTCCACTCAGACCCCAGCGCTCTAGCCCTCCCAGGCCACTGACATGTCTTCAGCCTGGAAGGAGGTCGTCCCCGCCCAGCCCCTCGCCCTCCTGCCTCCCCAGGGACCATCCTCGGGGTGAGCCTTGGAGGGGCCAGAGAACGAGGGCAGCGGCCTGAGCCTCGAGACCCTGCACTGCCGAGCCCAGCAGCAGGGGGTGGCCACCTGAGACTCCAGGATCCAGGGCTCCACGGCCCAGAGGCTCCTGAGGAAGGGAAAATGGCCAACTGAGAGCGAGAGCTTCCGACTCCAGGGCCAGCCTCTCCCACCTGGGTCTGTGTCGTGAGCCTTTGGCCCCCAGGGAAAGAGCCCCGGGCTCTGCACGCTCCCTGCTGGGCAGGCCCAGGCTTCAGGGCGGGGTTTCTGGTCCTAGCTCTTGCCTGGCACATTTGCATCCTGCAAGTCAGCCCCGAGGTATCTGTCACTCAGTAGGAGCAAAGGAAAGGCAAACGCTCCTTGAGAGAGATGCTCTCTATGGGACACAAGCTCCCCCAGTCACCAGCACACAATGCCACAGAACGCAGAAGACAACAGGCCAAGGCCACCTGCCCCGGGTGCCCACCGGGGGTTGCTCAAGCCGCTGCAGAAGAGATCTCAGGGATACTGGGGCACCACAGGCTTCCAGGAGCCCCAAGTGAAGACGTGCCCCTCATTCTCCATTCACACTTGTCTGACACCCCTCCTGTTCCCGGATGTTCTGGGGAGATCACTCTGCTGTTGGGGACTTTGAAAGGACAGTGACAGCCACGTGAAGCAGCAGCTTCACATCTCCTTGGCATGGCCTGTTCAGCTCTGTGCCGGCTCCCAGTGCTCACAGCCAGGGACACACGCCAGACACACAAAGCACACATGCCAGGCACATACCTGCACGTTCTCACACACACGTGCAATGCACACACATGCAAACACTATTACATGTGCACAGTGCAACACAGCCACGCAGGGCTCACACTCACATCCTCACACGCACACACCACATACTGCATGCTCACACAAGGGCACAGAGACACACGCCCTCACACACACAATGCGCATGCAGGACTATGTTCCCAGACCCTTCCCCCTGCCTGTGTTTCCCGGGGCCACTGGGTACCCCTGAGCTCTTCCACCCCAGTGTAACTCCATGGGCTCCGTAGCCCTGAGCAAAGGGGCTCTGTCTCCACCGGCCTTCATTACAGGAAGGGTGTGCAAGAGCAGGCGTGGCAGGCCCACACTGCTTGTTCCAGGAAGGTTACAGCCTCTGCTCCTCCCTGGGCCAGGAAGGAAAGAGCAATTGCACTTGAGCTGGGAGTTATCACGGACCAGCCCCTGGGCCACATCTTGTGGGAGGCTGAAGGATACTGACCAGTGCTCCTGCACAGGGAGCTGTGTGGGCACCGGGCCTGATTGGGAGGAGCAGGGGAGGAAAGAGAGGAGGGTGGCCTATGAGAGGGCAGGATCTGTGGGAGGGCGGGGCCTGTGGGAGGGTAGGACCTATGAGAGGGCAGGATCTATAGAAGGGTGTTGCCTATGAGAAGGAAGGAGGGGCCTTGGGAGGGCGGGGCCTATGAGAAGGAAGGAGGGGCCTGTGGAGGGCAGGGCTTATGAGAAGGCATTGGGGGTCCTGTGAGAGGGCAGGGCCTCCTTGAGGTGAAGAGCCTTCCTGGGGTGAGCAGGGAGTATTGTCCTCCGCCCTCTAGAGTCAGCTTGATTGACTGTGGTTGGCACAGGACACACAGGCTGGACTGGAAGCCCCCAGGATGACTGGCTGAGCAGGGAAGTGAAGGACATTCATTCTCTGGCCGCAGCTGAACATCTCTCTGAGTCACACTGCCAAGGGCTGGGGGTGTGGGGACAGGTCAGACTGGGACCTGCCACCTTCATTCCTTCGTAGGTCATTGGTTGATTCACCCCGTGTTTCCTGGCTCTAAGTTCCCGTCCTCAGAGCACCCAGGGAGGTGGGACCTGCTGTTTGCCCACTTTACAGAGGGCGACTGAGGCAGTGGTCACATACAAGGACACCCCACTAGGGATAGGTGGAGGTTGCAACCCACCCAGCTGTGAGAGGCTGAGCTCATCTCAGAAGCCCCCTGGACTGCACTTACTGAGCATCTGGTCAGCACCAGGGCCTAGGGTGAACAGGACAGAGAATGTGCTGAGGATGATTTAATTTAAAAAATATTTAAAAACAAAATGCAGATGAGGAATAGCACCACAAAACAAATGCATGGCTTAGTCAGGGGCTCCGAGGGGAACAGCTGCCAGGGGCGTCACTGGGAACTCTGCTTGGTCCTGAGTTGCGTGGGCCCCTTCCCCCAGGGCCCGTCCTGCCCTGCACAGGTACCTCTGCCTTGCTTTTCTTCTCTGAGCACTTCGGTTTAGCTTTCCCTCTTTTTAAAACTATATCTTTTTTTTTTTTTTATTGGTTGTTCAAAACATTACATAGCTCTTGACATATCATATTTCATACATTTGATTCAAGTGGGTTATGAACTCCCATTTTTACCCCATATACAGATTGCATAGCTCAGTTGGTAGAGTGCTTGCCCTTCATGCACAAGGCCTTGGGTTCAAATCCCAGCATCACAAAAAAAAAAAAAAAAATGGCCTTAAAACTATATCTAAGAAGAGGAAGACCTTAAGTATCTTTCACACTTCAGCCCTCCATCACCACCTCCTTTCCTGACGGCATCTCTGTTGAAGGATCTGTCATTCACCTGCAGCCTGGTGGTGCAGCTCAGGGAGTGCCTCTGTCCTCTGAGATTCCTGCATATCACAACCGGAGACCCCTCCAGCTGGGCTTCATCTGCAGAAGGCCAGGGTCCTGCTGTGCCCCTTCTCCTGGAGGCACAGGTCGGCTCTGCAGGCACCCCTGACACTCCAGGCCCGAAGCCACGAGTTCACTGAAATGGAGGGAGTCTAAGTCTGCAGGTTCTCTTCACTTATTAGCTGGATCATCTTTAAGAAAACAGCTGGGACTTTGTCCCCTGCAGAGCAAGCAGGGGGAAGCTTGGCTCCTCCCCCTTGGTGCCCCTCCTCAGGGAAGTGGACTCCTTTTACAGTTTGTTTCAGTCACTGTGGACTCAGGCTCTTTTTCAGCTGGACCTGGGGAGGGTATGGAAGAGAAGAGAGTGGGCTCCTGCTGTGGGGAGCAAGGGACCTCCTCCAAGCTGAAGGCGATGCACAGGAGAGGGGAGGGTGCCCGCCCAGAAGACACTGGGAGGGGCCCAGCGGAGGCGCCAACGACCAGGAGGCCTCGAGAGTGGAAGTGTCCACGCTGTGAGCCCGGAGTCCAGAAGCTGCAGGTCTCCAGGGGCCCTCTGCTGAACTCAAGGGGTTGCCTTAACGTGCTAGGACCGTGGGCCCACACGTGGCACGGGCGGGGTCTGAGGCCGGTCAAGGAGCCGCCCTGCAAGCGTGGTGGTGGCAGAGTCCATGAGAAGCAAGCCGACCGGATGGACGACACGTGGAGCCCTTGGTCAGCGTGGTGGCGTCCGCAGGGAGGGTCTGATTCAGGATATGCTGTTGGAAAGGGCTTCAAAGAAGCAAGCAGCTTTCTGGAGCCTTAGAATTCTCTTCTCTGTGAAGTGGAATAAAAAAAAATAAAAGTAAAATTAAAAAAAGGCTTGTCTTGTGGAAGGTGGTGATGCCAGCCACAGGGAGGAGCAAAACTTTGTAGAAAACCCAACGAAGGCGTCTACCATGGTTATGTTTGGAACCAGGTCAGTTAATAGAGTGACTGCTTTCAGACGAAAAGGAAGCAACCATCAGGAATTAGCTTGAATATGTGATGGTCCCAAGCAGGCACTGCCGTCACCATTTTTGGAGGCCCCCTCGTCCCACCTCGTCATGGTGTCTCATTGAGTTGCCTCCTGGTCATTTCTTTTTTTTTTTTTTAGTTTTACAGTCAACTTTGTGGTATGGTTTGCATGCATAAAATGCACCGATTTTAAGTGTGCATTTACTGAGCTTCGACAAAGGTCCATGCACATGTAACAGCCCAGCAACCTATAGAAGCAGCGCTCCACCAGCTCAAGCCCTCCACTCGCGCACCTTCACTGTCTGCCCACCTGGCTTCCACACCACTGACCTGCGTCCCCTGGAGCAGAGCCGCCTTGACCAGGGTTGTCAGCAGAGCCCTGCAGCACGAGGCTGTGACGCTGGGTCTTCCAGGAGCAGAATTCCTGAGACCTCTGTGCCTCAGCTCCTTCCCATGTGGAGGGGGGTTGTGCTGAGCAGCCCTGGTGGGCACTTGTGATCTCCTGGGGCTGGATCTCAGCAGAGACAGCTCATCCTCCATCCCTAGGAAGTGAGCCCAGTGTCCAGCTGTGAGGGCTGCACAGGGCCATCTGCCTTCACCTGGGCATCCAGATGGGTGCTGCACTGGCTCTGGAAATGGACCCAGATCAGAAGAGGAACTGACTCGTTCACATGGCCAAGAACCTCAGATTACGCAGGTGGGAATCTGCGTTCTCCATTCCTCAGCTCCACTTTCTTCCCAGCTGGCTTTATTCTGGGCCAGACACTGTCCACGTGGAGTCCAAGGTGGTTCCTGACAGCTCAACCCACGCTCCTCAAAGAAAACTCAGGACCTGTTACTCAAAGAGGGAAGGACACTGGGCAGGCGGGACAAAATGCCTGGAACCTGGCGCTTCCCTTAACCTGCAACTCTGCGTCCCGTGTGTCCCGTGTGGACTGGCCAATGTGCAGTATGTGCCGCTCGCAGCTGGGCCAGCCTCCGTCTCCACCGCCAGGGTAGAGTGTGGGTGGGTGGGTGGCTTCACTGAGGGCGTAGAAATGCCAGAATGCAGGTGTTAGCAGAGAAACAAAGGTTCTGTGAATGTCATCCCCATGAGATGTGGCTGGACCTGCTTGGGGTGCCTCGGGGATCCCTGGCCCCAGGTTCAGCAGTGGGTCTTCCACTGCGAGGGGCAGGTTGGAGCCAAAAGCTCTACTCGCACGCTCAGTGCCAGATCCCGTGGACTGTGGGTCTCTGAAATGCACTTGAGTGCCCTTGGGCCCCCTGGGAACAGAAAGCAGCTCGAGGGAGGCCACGAGGCAGCTCTGGGGGCTACCAGACTAGGGCACCGGCACCCCGTCAGTGTCTGCCCAGCCCCTCTCCAGGGGCCACAGGTTGAGTGGATCCCAGGATGGCTTGGGTGCTGGCAACAGGGGGCCAGAGGAGCAGGGGCCAAGGAAGCTCTAGGTGCAGTCCCACACCCACCTGTCCCCTCACTGGAGGAACACGCCAGAGACACCAAGGCACCCATGAGTGGTTGGCACCAGGGCAGGGCGGGCAGTGGCCAGGCTGGTGCCTCCTGTGAGGAACAAGTTCCCAGGGCACCAGGTGTTACCACAGGACATGGGCACGAGGGCCTGGGTCCCTGTGAAGGAGGCTGTGGCCTGGGGCTGCCCTTGGTGTCACTCAGGAATAGATGGCCCCACCTGTGGCAGCTGCCCAGGGATCCAGTGCCCACCCTCCCCCATGTGCAGTGGGCTATCACACACTTGAGCACACACTCACTCACCCTCACACCCACAGTTCGCACACACCAGACCCCAATCAGATGGACCCAGAGCTCTGCCAGCTGACCTGTGGTGCCCTCCGGGATAGCAAGGCTCCTGTGACTTGGGACAAACAGTGTGGCGATAGCAGCAAAACTACAGCCTGGGAACCGTCTTAGTTCCTGGAACCGAGACAGGGAAATGGCCCCAAGAACATGTTTCTTGTGCTCTCATTTGTCACCTGAGGCTGTGGCCTGGCAAACCAGAGCGTCCCTGTAAACCGGCCAGATCCAGCCTGAGAGCCAGGTGAGCTCCTGCGGGGGAGGGGCAGTGGCCCCCACCCTACCGGCTCCATTAGCTGCGGGGAAGAGCCCCGTCCAGCAGCCCCAGCAGTGCCCTGGGGGAGGAGTGCGGGGCAGCCAGGGCAGCAGGTGGGGCTGCCCAGCCTCACCGTCCAGCACCCTTAGCCGCCCTCTGTGCAGGTCACTGGAGCCAGATTCTGCCCCAGTGCTCCAGCCACCCCCTGTGGGGCCTTGGCCTCCTGCTCTTCTCAGAAGGGTCCACCAGCTCCTAACTTGGAGGTTTCCAGTAACCCTGACCCTTTCACATAATAGCACAATAATAAAACCAGCAGCTTCATCTGTCCATCAGTTGGATGGAAAGTCCCTCCCAGCCCTGCCTCTGTCCTGGGAGGAGCCTGAATGAGGCCCCTGAAGGCTCAGGGCCAGAAAGACTGCTCTGAGGCTTCAGGACGGGGCCCCTTCCAGGAGGGCCAGCCCTGTCAGGAGGTGGGGACCAGGGGGTCAATTAAGCAGTTTTGAAAATGTGTGCGCAGCAGATGCCTTTCAGAACCCCTCTCGTGGACAGCTCCCAGGGGCCACTGCCACTGGACGAGCCCTGGGCTACACAGGGCAGAGGGCAGAAACCTCGGGCCAGGAGCACTCCAGTGAGGCAAGCCTCCAGGACCCTGGACCCCCTCCAGGACCCCCTGAGCATGAAGAGGAGGGCTCCCTCCCCTGTGTCCCAGAGTCACGGGCACTGAGCCTCTCTCTGGCCACAGGAGGCAGGACCAGCTGTAGATCTGATGAGCCTAGAGCTAAATCAAGGCAATTAATTTATGAGTTGCAGCAAGTTAATTAAAACGTTTACTTGCTGATGGTTCCCGGGCAGGACCTGAACGAGGGTTCTCCCGCAGATTCCATCTATTCGGGGACTCCCAGGTCTGAAATGGACACGCTGAGCTTCTAAGATGCCCCCCATAGGCTGGCGCTCCCACTCATGTTACTAATGCAGTGTGGTGTTGCCATTCTGACGTTAATGAATGAACGCCGGCACGGCTGCGGTCACTGCTGCCTGTGGCGTCCGCCCATGAGGCAGGGTGAGCAGCTTGGGCAACAAGGGCAGCTGGGGCCATGGAGACCCTGGCTCGAGACACTGTGCAAACCCCTAGCACAGGTGCCTGGCCCTGCAGGCGTCATCTAGCCCCAAGCATATGTGGCCATGCAGGCCCTGAGCAGGTGTGTCCAGGAGGGTCCAAGGGCACTCATGGCCAGGCATCTCCCTGAGTACAGACCCAGAGCCGCGGGCCTTTTGCCAGGGTGGGTCCAGAGCTGGGGGGAGCTCCACCGCTGGCTGCAGCCGGCCCCAGGGAGGGGCACCAGCCTGGTTTCTGCAGGTCTGGAAGCTGCTTTCATTCTGTCATCTGCAGAATGGACGAGAGTCGCCTTGCAGAGGACTCGGAGCTGGCAGGCACCCAGCCGCTGGCAGGAGCAAGCACTGGAGTGCTGCTATGTATCATGGCCCCGGGGGTCCTCGGCCTTTCCTGGAAAGCCCTCACAGACGTGACTGGCTCCCGGCACCAGCCCACCCACCCTGGCTCCATGGCAGAGCCGCGGGTTCTTCCCCTTGGTCTGCAGGGCCCAGTCAAGCCAGGTGGGACTCTGCTCACAGGCCTGTGCCCCAGGGCTGGGCTGGAGGCGAGCCCGTCCCCGGGAGCTCCGGGGGCCTCCTGCTGCAGAGCTGAGGAGCAGCCTGGAGGAAGGTCCATCCAACCCGCTCTGAGGGGGCTTACTCAGGTCGGGTGCCTGTCAGCTCCCAGGGCCCTTGAAGGGTGATGGGAGAGGGTGGGTCCACGGGGTTCAGCACCTCACCTGGTAAGGTCACCTGGTAAGGCAGCCCTGGCTCCTGCAGGGGGCATAAAATTCCAGGGGTTCTACCTGGGCGTGCACTATGGAAGGCACAGCCTGGCTCCAACGCCAAGAGCCCCAACTCCAGTGATGGTCCAGCTTCACGGCAGCCCTCCCTGTGGTCATGGTCCTCAGCTCCACAGAGCAAACTGTGGCCCAGGTGAGTCACATGACTCCCAAGGTCACAGAGCCACAAAGAGGCCAAGCTGGCTTACAGCTCAGGCAAGAGATTTCAGGACCAGGGTACGCATTCTCCAGGCACCTGCCTCCGACGGTCGCAGAGTCTGGCCCACGGGCCTCCACGTGCCCCCGCAGCAGCTGTCCCTGACCAGCCCCCTCCCTTCTCCTGGTCCCTGGCTCTTTCTTCTGTCGCTGTCCCTGTCTCTCTTCTCTCTGCCCCTGTCTCCTTCTCTGACTCTGTCTGTCCTTCTGTTTTGGTGTGCTTCTCTGTCTCTCCCTTGGGACATGTCCTGGAGGCCCTGAGCAATGAAGTCAGTCCCTCACGGGGGTCTGCAGACACTGGGGCTCACTCTGCGGTTCATCTGCATGTGTTCTGCCCTTGACCTTGGGGCTGGCTCCCCTGGGGCTCTGGACTTGGGCCAGAGCTGGTTCTGGAGAAGGAAAGCTCTTGGGACCTCTTTGTTCCCTCTTGGCAGCTTACCTGGGGCTGGGCCTCTCACCCTACATCTCCTGTTCTCTGCTGGATCCTGAGGCTGCAGGGGTTCTGCCAGCCTTTGTCCTGTGACCACTGTGGCTTCCCTGGGAGAGCAGGACCTTAGAAGACTTGGGCTCCTTTAGGGAAGAACACCTCTTCCTGCAGGCTGCTCTGGATCTCAGCCCTTGGCAAGATTTCCAGCAACTTAGGCCTTGGTAATGCCATCAGCACAGAGGGAGGGGCTGTCTCAGCTGCGCCCACCCTGGCAGGAGCGGCCCCATTCAGAGCCCAGGACACAGCCATGGAGCAGGGCATGCCCCTTGCCGGCCACCTCAGCCACTCCATGGGGCCAGCAGAGAAACAGACTGATCCTGGCCCAGGGGCCCATGGACATACATCATGGCGGCCCCACTGCCCACCCAGTAGACTTGCCCCAAAAGGGAGCTCCCACTGGAGGAGGCTTCTGTGGGCAAGGTCCCCCTAGAGGCACAGAGGCCAACTTGAGCTACACTGTGGAAGAGGCCACATGGGTGGCTGCAGCGGTAACTCCCTTCACAGCCTCTCAGTCACACATGGTTTGGATGCTGCTGTTCTGAGGCTTTGGAGAAACTGCAGCTACTTCGGGGCAGTCGGGGCGAAGCTGGGCTGAAGCACCCTTCTGTTTGGGTTCACGCTTCTCAGCAGGGTCTGAATGCTAACCCTGATGTGAGGGCTGGCTTGATTTAGAAGTTTCTGAACGCAGATTTCAGCAGGGGGAGGCACCATGCCAGGTCTGGAGGTTGCCACAGTTCCCCGAGTGTGGCTGAGCAGAGCCTCCTGGGAGGCTGGGTGACCCGCGCCCGTAGCCCCCTCCCTGGAGGACTCCATGAGCTGAGCTCTCCCTCACGCGACAGAGCAGGACTCGGCATGGAGTCTGCAGTCAGGGTGGCACCACCGTGTGCCAGCCGCCCCTCAGACCCCAGGCCCAGGGCCACCTAGAAAACGTTCATCCTGGAACCCCTCACGGGGTGTGGGCACTGCCATCCCCTGCCTGCCGCTGGGGCCCCCGCCTTCCTGACTGGGGCTGCCAGGCTGGGAGCAGCTGCTGAAGGGCAGTGCCCGAGGAGCAGGAGAGGGGCGGAGGGGAGAGGCTCAGCTCATGTGGGACAGGAGCAAGTGGGCACTTGCAGGGCGTTCTGTGAGCCTGGAGGCAGGGAGGTGCCTTTTGGGGGACTCTTCATGGTTCCAAGCTGTGGCCTTGAACAAGACGGTGCCTCTTGCTTAGAGCTTTGCGTCTCTGACGACAGGATGGGGTGCCATGGCTGGGGCTCCTCCTGGCTCTGCTGAATCAGGTAGCTGGGCCGGCAGCCTGCACCTCTGAGCCAGTCCCCAGATCTTTGCTTCCCTCTAAACCCTTGTCCCCGAGAGACCTGGGGACACTGAGGTCTGAAAAGCAGGAGGCAGCCCTACACCACCAGTCAGGTCTCCAGAGACGCAGAGCCACAGGGTCCACGTGGACCCCACCCTCCCCACCTCTCCATCTGTCCGTCACCCATCACCATTTATCTATCTATCCATCCAATCTGATCTAGCTGCTGTCTATCTACCCATCTACCCATCCATGACCTATCATCTGTCTACCGTTTACCTACCTATCCATCTGTCCAAACCATGTCTGTTTCTAGCCATCCATCCATGACTTACCTATTGCCTATCTACTGCCTACTATTATCTATACATCCTGTCTAATCTCTCTGCTTTCTGTCCACCTGCCCACCTACCCATGACCTATCATCTGTCTACCTTTATCTATCCACCCTATCTATTCATCTACAATATAGCTATCGTCTTTCTAATACTATTTATCTATCCATCCATGGTTTGGCTATTGTCTATGTACTGTCTGTCTATCCATTCTATCTGCCTACTTTCCTAACCACTCATCCATCCATCATCTATTATCTACTATTTTCTGCCCATCCTATCTACCTACCTCCCTATACATCCATTAATGATCTATTGTATATTTACTATATATATTTGTACTGAGGATTGAACCCGGCATTGTCTAACCACTTAGCTGCATCCCCAGCCCTTTTTAATTTTTTTTATTTTGAGACTGGGTCTTGCTAACTTGCTGAGGCTGGCCTCAAACTTGCAATCCTCCTGCCTCAGCCTCCCAAGTCACTGAGCTCACAGGCGTGGGCCTATCCATTCCTGCTGATCTACCTGCTGTCCATCTACCTGTGCGTCTACCTATGTGTCCACCCATCCATCCACCCATGTACAACGGGAGAGAGATGAGTTGAAGGCGTTGCTCATGTGGTGGTGGTGGGGCTGGCAGGTCAAGTTTGCAGGCAGCCTGCAGGCTTGGAATTGGGGGGCTGACTGCCTCTGAACCCCGAGGGCAGCAGGCTGGGACCCTGGCAGGACTCCTCTCCTGCGGTCTTGTTTTTAGTCCTTGCTGTTGCTGTGGGATGGGTCTTGCCTGTTGCCAGGCTGGTCTTGAGCACCTGGGCTCAAGGGAAGGCAATAAAGGGGTCCTCCTGCAGGACAGTTCCAGAAGGTCTTGCTGACCCTGCGCTCCCCCATTCAAGAGGAGCTGTCGGGCAGCTGGACTCTGCTCCTGCCATCCTAGGACAGGGCATCCTTGAAGTCCTGGGGGCAGGTGGCCCTGATGGACTGCTTGTGGGACCCTCAGCTGCAGCACAGTGTGGGGACATGCAGACCAGGTGGCGGGGAGGGGGGGGACCGAGGGAGTCAATGAGCAGGCGACTGCTCTGGGCAATGGGGCTCAATTCCATGGAGCCCCTCAGGGTTGCTATGCTGAACACACTGGGACCTGCCCCGGGGTGTCCAGGAGCACCCGGTGGACACCTCTCCAGGAGTGAATGCCCAGCGCTCTGGGCAGGCCCCACACACTCAGTCAGAAAGGTCCTTGGGAGATGCTGGCACTGTCTGAGGTGGCCTTTGGGCTGTCCCGAGGAATCTGGGTGGGAACTGAGGTCACGTGTCCAGCCCCTGCCTGGCCTGCTTTCAGCACCAAGGAGAGCGACCGAGGGCTCCAGCACCCCACCTGCAGGGTCCCAGCCTGGGGATCCCCCTGAGGCTGCAGGCAGGCTCTGCTTGGGTCTGCAGGTCACCCCGAGGGCAGGACAGCGTTGTTCGACACACCTGCCGAGGCAGAAAGTGCAGCCACGGCCGTGGTGGCCTCCTCAGGCAGTGACTTAGCAGGGAAAGGGTGGACCTTCCTTTCTTTCTTTCCTTTTTTTAAAAATTAATAAATTTATTTATTCTCATTAGGTATGCATGACAGCAGCATGCATTCGGCTCACTGTACACCATTGCAGCACACCTTTAATTTCTCTGGCTCTACACAACGTAGCGTCGCACCATATGTGCAGTCACACATGTACCTAGGATAATGATGTCCACCTCATTCCACCATCTCTCCTGCCCCCATGCCTCCTGCCTCCCCTCCCTCCCCTTTGCCCAATCAAAGTTCCTGCATTCTCCCATTCCCCACCCCCATTATGGATCAGCACCCACTCATCAGAGAGAACATTTGGCCTTTGGATTTTGGGGATTGGCTTACTTCAGTTAGCATGATATTCTCCAACTCCACCCATTTACCTGCAAATGCCATAATTTTATTCTCTTTTAATGCTGAGTAATATTCATTGGGTATATATACCACAGTTTCTTTATCCATTCTTCTGGTGAAGGACACCTAGGTTGGTTCCACAGTGTAGCTACTGTGAATTGAGCTGCTATAAACCTTGATGTGGCTGTGTCCCTGTAGTATGCTGATTTTAAGTCCTTTGGGTATGAACCAAGGAGTGGGATAGCTGGGTCAAATGGTGGTTCCATTCCCAGCTTTCTGAGGAATCTCCATACTGCTTTCCATAGTGGTTGCACCAGATTGGTTTTCAGTCCCACCAGCAGTGTATGAGTGAGCCTTTTCCCCAAGATCCTCACCAACACTTATTGTTGCTTGTATTCTTGATTTTCTGACTGGCATGAGATGATATCTTAGAGCAGTTTTGATTTGAATTTCTTTAGTTGATAGAGATGATGAACATCTTTTCATACATTTGTTGAGAAGTGTCTGTTCAGTTCCTTAGCCCATTTATTGATTGGGTTATTTGTTCTTTGGGTGTTAAGTTTTTTGAGTTCTTTATGTAGGATGAACCATTTCATTTGGGGCATGAATAACCGATCCTACACACCTGCCAGGGATTTTGAATCAAGTTTCCTCATAAGAATGGCCCAATTGAAGCCATCTTCTGGGCCTTTCATGGGCCCACCTTTTAGGGATGCAGCTCCCTGTTGGCCGTGGGGGTTCGGCACAGCATTTCCTGGAGCAGGCTCCCTCGGTGCCAAGGCTGGGCAGGGGCCGCTGAGCAGGGCGAGTCCAGCCACCACAGACTCAGGGAGAAGGGGATCTTCTGGGTCAGCTGGTGGCCCTGGTGGATGAAGGAGTGTTCTGAGGGACTGTGGAGGGACAGACAGACTGTCTCTGCCGTGCACAGGCTGAGTTCTATCGGGCACCTGTTTCTTGGGGAATAGGGCAACGGGGGCCTTGTAGATGACCGGGCCTCCCTCGTGCCTGGACACCCCTCCCTGTTCCCCCTTGTCCTCATCTGGGTCAAGCTCAGCCCCTCCTCTGTGAAGCCCCTGTTGGTCGTCACCACCCTGTCTCCCCACAATCCTGTTCCTGCAGCCATCGTGGCATATGCCAACAATCACCTGCTGCCATCCTCACCAGGGCCCAGAGTTGAGGGTGGCCTCCCAAAAAAGATGGAGCCCAGGGCTCAGAGAGATTTGTCAGCTTCCCCAGGACACACAGCATGTCTGAGGCAGATCTGAGGTTTGAACCCAAGCCTGTGTCCGGCACAGGGTGACCTTGTGTGGGGAGCCCAGGTGGGGGCCCTGGTCTGCTGGGCTTGGAGTCCAGGGGCAGGTGGGGCCTCAGGACAGGCAGTGGGGTGAGAGCTAATGGGCCCTGCAGAGCTCTCGCTGGGCACTGCTGGGTGGCCCGCCCTCAGCCCCACCCCTCATTCCACCCTTGCACCTGCCCCTGGGACGGACTCCCTCCCTGCCACCCCCTCTCACAGGGAGGACCAAGGCAGAGGAAGGGTGGCGACTGGCCAGGCCACACAGCAAGAAGGGGCTGAGTTCAGAGTCTGTCCTGGATGGCTCCATACAGCTCCTCTGCCAGACCTGAGGGCTGCTTGCGTGCAAAGCCAGCGTCCCCCGCCTGCACTGGGCACGGAACGTGGTACAGACAGTCTCCACCTGTTCCTCTGGTTCCTCACATGAGGCCAGCTCCCCCTGGCTGCCCACTTGAGACCACAGGGATAGAGCCGTCCCTGCCCTGGGTGTGCCCAGAGGGTTGGAAAACACCTGTGGCAAGGTGGCCTTGGGTGGGGGACACTCAAACACACTGTCCAATGCCAGGGAAGGCTACTCAGGCCTGCACACAGCTAGCAATGTCCTCCACCTGGGCAGGAGCCTCGACTGGTCTTCCCAGATGTCCACCCAGAAGCCACAAGCAGGGCTGTGTGAGCTCCTCCACTGCAGCCCACAGGACTTCTCAAGAGGCCCCGCAGCCACCAGAGGCCTGGGAGGCCCACGTGTCCCCAAAAAGCTGCCCCCTGAGTCAGCAGGAGGAGGCCTCCCTGCAGAGCCTTTGGTCCCCCTGGATGTCAAGTGAGTTTCTTTTTACAAAGCACAGGTAGCCAGACAGAGGCCTGGTGCTTCTGGGCCAAGGGGTGGCTCACCAGAGGCTCAGGGACAGCCCCAAGGCTGGGCTCCCTCCAGGGGTGCAGGGGGCCTGGCCCACAGCTCAGCCTCACGGGGTGTCCAAGACGGCCTGGGGCTGCCAGCCCTTCAACCAGCATCCTCCCACCAGCCTGGGAGGCACTGTGAGGAGGCCAGCTGCTGGAGAGCTCCCCAGCACCCCAAGGAATGTCACCCAATAGGGCAGGGAGCAATTGAGGATTGGCGGGTCATCTGTCCCAAGGTCCCCCAGCCAGGAGGCGAACTTGGCCCCTGGGGGCAGACCTCTCCTCTGCTGACTTCCTTTTCCACCCACTGGAACTAAGAGGGGAAGGGGCACTGTCCACTGAGACCTGGGGCTCTTACCCTTCTCCTGGGGAACTAGGGCCAGGGTCACAGGGAACCCAGATGGGGAAGGAGACTCCAATGAGCAAGCCAAGAAATGGCAGGTGAAGAGACACCAAAAACCACGTTTGGGAGCAACGAAGCTGACCCACCAGGGTGTGGAACACACAAGCAGTATAAATCCCGCTCAGGTGGGGCCTGGGCTCAGGTGGGCAGGTGTGGGCGTGTGCCAGGCACAGGGCAGTTGGGCAGTAGAAGCCTCAGAGGGTGTAAAACACGGCACACGTGGCACTCAGGCACAAGCATGCACCCACATCTGTGCACACTAGGAGCTCACGCGAGCACATGCCCACCTGAACACACGTGCACACATGCAGGCACGTGCCCACCTGAACACACAAGCACAGGCTCTCAGTGCATGCATGTGAATACAGGGCACACGTGCACACATTCGTAGGTAAAGGTGCACAGCCCCTCCCCTCCAAGAGCGAGCCTGCAATTGCCTTTCCAGACCCCGGAAGCACTTTTGGAGAAAACGCAGTGTCCTGAGCCTGGCAGGTCCTGGCGCTCAGTTTTTATTCGTTTCTTGCCTGGCAGATGGTGGGGGCTGGGGGTGGACACAGCGACCCATTGGAGCCTGTAGCAAACGCTGTGCAAGGCCCTGCTGGGACACAGTGGATGTGGGGCTGAGCCACACAAGCAGCAGGCAGGACCCGTCAGGTGCACAGACAGGCTGCGGGGGCGTGGGCTGGGGGGGGGGGGAGGTTGCGGGGGCAGGGGCTTCCGGGTGTGGGCTGCGGCTGCCGTGGAGGACATGCTGGCTGTGGTGCCCTTAACAGCAGTCTCTGAGCCAGGGCCAGAGATGACGAAGGCAGGCAGAGGGATGGGACTCCGTCCAGGCACACGTCACCCTGCCGCGTCCTGCCAGCACCCAGTGCAGCCCAGTGGATCGTTCAGCAGACAGACCCAGGCAGGAGGGCAGGCCGTACCAGGCCAGCTGAAGGGCAGGTAGGACTCGGGTTGAGGATGTCCAGGCCTAGGGCCCAACACAGGACAAGCCTTGCCCTGCCTCCTGGACACTGCCTTGTCCACATGCTGGTGCCCAAGGCCCTTGTAATGCAGAGAGAGCCTGGCGGGGCTGCCCGTGACCTTGGAGGGGTCCCCTGCCCTGGGACGAGGTGCATGGCCTTCCAGTTGGGCAGCTGAGGAGGACAGGGGCCAGCTCCCTATAGCATTACTGCCCAGAGGTCTGTCTTCCCATCTGACCCCAAGTTCCTGGGGCAGGTGCCCCAGGAGGAAATAAGGCTGGGGTTTCCCACCTTTCCCATGGGGACTCCGGAAAGAGAATGGGCTACGGCTCAGACAGGGGAGGACTGCGCCATCTTTGTCCCCTAGATCCCCCAAACACCAATGAGGGGCTGGCCCTGGGGGTGGACAGGAGGACTGGGACTCAAATGTCCAGGTTCTTAAGAGGCCCACCCACCCCTTCGGACCTTGCCCTTGAACCTTCACTAGGATGTTTCCGAGAGCACAGAGAATCCCAAGAGCCAAGAGTCTGGACCCTTCCCTGCAGAATCCAGGGTCTGCAGGGCTGGCAGGCTCCCTGGGGAGAGAGGTCACAGCCTGCCACCGAGAAGAGCCGAGGAAGCCCCTGTGGGCTGTGTGAACTGGGCCCAAGGAAGGGCCAGAGCCGGGCTGCCCATGTGAGTGGCACTGGCTGTCCCTCTGAAGACGCCTGGCTCTCTGAGCTAAGTGGTGGCCTCTGCACGGTTTTGCTGACCGACCTCAGGTCCCACAGGATTGTCATGCTATCCCGAGCAGAAAACTGCCTCATTCCTGATGGGACTGACTGGTGTCAGGGCCTGGAGTCCCCACAGCCCAGAGTGGAGAGGGACAAGGACAATCCAAAGAGGAGCGTCAACCTTTCCTGACCTCCCTCAGACGGGCCAGGCTGGCCATCAGGAGACCTGTGGATGGTGCAGCCCAGCCCCAGGGAGCTTGAGGGCAGGTTCTGACATGGCCTCACCTACAAGATCAGGGCCTGCAGGAGCCAGGACTCACTCAGAGCCATTCACACTGTCCCCACCAGGCATCATTTGGACGGGGACTGTGCCCCTGGGCTGCTGACCAGGCTCCTTGGCTGGGAGCCAGAGGGCCTGGGTGGCCCTGGTCAGTCTCCAGGGTACAGGCTGGAAGCAGGCTTTGGAGTGGAAGACGTCTGGCTCACGGGTCGAGGAGGACGACCACAGCTCAGGATGACCACGTTGCCTGGACGCAGCACAGGAGGCAGCCAGGGGTGGGTTTCCCCTGCTCAGTTCCCCACCCAGGTCTTTGGTATTGGTGTTTCTACTGGGGGTGGCGCTGCCATCCCTCCACCGCCCCCGGCACTCTCCTGTGTTCCGGGTCTGCCCTCCGCTGGTGTCCCTGCCCGTCACTGGCTTCTCACTGAGTTCTAGGCGTTCTTTGTCACGGGAATGTAACTCTTTTAAAATACGTGTTTCATTCTGAAATCATCTCAGACTTGGAAGCTGCAAAGCCGTAGAGACTCGGGTGCAGGTGGCCAGTGGGCAGGCCAGGGCACAGTGGACACCTGGGGTGGGCTCTGGCAGAGCCGTGGCCTCATCCACACGCCCCGTGGCAGGGGCCTCCTCCCCGAGCACGTGTAGTCCTCACCTGCCGCTGGCCTCCAGTCCGCAGCAGGCAGGCCCTGCTTGGTCGTCCCTGGTCACTGCTGCTCTTGAGGCTGTTGGCCAGTTACTGCCCAAAGCGTCCCTCGGTTCAGATTCACTAATCGTCCCTCGTCATTGCATTCAGGTTACACAGAGGCTCCTGGTGGCCGACCCTGGCCCCACACCTGCAGTGCCCGGTGCTGAAGACGTCTGGTGGGAACCCGCGGCAGGTTCCCAACCCCCTCGCTCCTCCTCGTCCCTCCTCATCCCTCCTTGAACCCCCTCGTCCCCCCTCGTCCCCCCTCGCTCTCCTCGTCCCCCTCACCCCCCCTCGCCTCCCATCAACCCCCTGGACCCCCTCGTCCCCCCTCGCCCCCCTCACCCCCCTTGTCCCCCCATCCCCCCTCGCTCCTCCTCGTCCCTCCTCATCCCTCCTTGAACCCCCTCGTCCCCCCTCGTCCCCCCTCGTCTCCCCTCGTCCCCCTCACCCCCCCTCGCCTCCCATCAACCCCCTGGACCCCCTCGTCCCCCTCACCCCCCTTGTCCCCCCATCCCCCCTCGCTCCTCCTCGTCCCTCCTCATCCCTCCTTGAACCCCCTCGTCCCCCCTCGTCCCCCCTCGTCTCCCCTCGCCCCCCCTCACCCCCCTCGCCGCCCATCAACCCCCTCACCCCCCCATCCCCCCTCGCTCCCCCTCGTCCCTCCCACCCCCCCGCCCCCTTGTCCCCCCTCGTCCCCCCACACTCTGGCTCCTGTCACTGCCGTCTGTCTGGGGCAGTCACCGTGCCGCTCCCTCCCGTGCGCACAGCCCCCTCCGCCTTCATTAGTGGGACTTCTGTTGTGAGGAAGGGGTTCCTTCTCCTGCCCCCACCGGTCCCCCGGTAGCTTACTTGGGCAGTGGACTTACGGGCTCTTACTCTGTTCTCACGCTGGCCCCGCGAGCCCCTGGGTCTGTGTGCAGTGGAGGAGGGTCCTGCCCATGTTGGCTGAGGGTGTTTCAGAAGGAGTCTTTCCCAGGAGAACTGCTGCTTCCTGGATAGGGTGGCTGTGGGTAGGGGGCTGGTGGTGTCCCCCGGAAAGGCCTGGCGGGAGGGCTCCCACAGAGCCAGCCCAAGGAGACCCGGGGAGGGGCCGGCTGCAGCCTCCTGGGAGTCCCGGGAGACTGCAGGAGGAACCCAGCTGTCCACACCAGCCCCGGCCTTGGCTCCTCCCCTGGTGGCTGAGACTACTTCCTGCTGCTTGTGTTTGGGCAAAACATGCAAGAAAAGGGCAGGTGGGTGTCCAGGTGGGAAGGCCTGAAGCTCGGGCCCTCTGTCTCTCAGAGATGCTTGGAGGACTCGAGGCCATCCTGGGGCTCTCTCCACCCAGCAGCCGCGTGGTGACCTGGGCCAGGTGGGGCAGCCACTCTGGGACTCCCAAGAGGGTCTGGAGGGAGCGGAGCCTTGCCCCAAGGAAACGGCCCCAAGGGGTAGAAGGGCATGTGCCCTCATGGGAGAGGCCTTCCAGGTGCAGGGCCAATGCCATGGTCCAGCTACTCCCCAGCCTCATGCACTGTGCCCATAACAAGGGCAGAAACACCCCAGCTGGCCCACTCCCCAGAGCTTCCCTGGCAATGACGCCTCTGGCAGGAGCAAGTAGCAAAGTGACCTCACCATGTGCTGAAGGTCGAGCCATCGTCACGATGTCCCTGTCCAGGAAGGCAAGTGGGATGTTGTCCATGGACAGTGACAGATGTTTGCTGCCGTGTGGCCTGTTTGACAGAGAGACAGTGAAGGCCAGAGAGACAAATGTCCTCCATTGCCCAGCCAGAGCCACTGGCTGCCTGCTCAGGCCACTGGCTACAGCGCAAGGGAACTGTGAGCATGGAGCCAGAGGATGTCCAGTCTTGGCCCCGTGGGCAGAGGTCCAGGGCTCACGCTCACTGCTGTCCTTCTTCCTCATGCCACTGAATAGTCCTGAGAAAGGCAGGAGGACAGAGGGGTGTGGGACACTGTAGGACAAGGGACCAGGTCTGCACAGGTCCTTGGGAAACAGTGCCCCATACTCTCTGCAAATCGTATCTCCAGGGAAAGTTCTAGACAGCCAGGAAAAGCACTTGTGGGTTTTATAACAGAGGACAATGGCCACGGAGCATTTCCCAGCAGAGCACACGGGTAGGTGAATCGGCCCCAAAGTCAGGTGTTTCTGGCACCCCTCTGGAGGGGACTCACGACAGGGGTCACCAACACCAGAAGCCACATGCCCAGCCCTCCTCGCTGGGGATGCTGCCTGAGAGGGTGCCCTAGGCCTGGAGGAGCCCGTTACGAGTCTGGAGGTCCCGAGCAGCCTTCCTTCCTGGGCCTCAGCAGCCCTCTGCAGGACGCCCTCCTTGGCATGATGGGAGTCCAGCCAGAGCAGGGTCCTGCCTGATGGAGCCCTGGGTACGGACACAGAAAAGCCAGGATGATGAGCCTCCGTGTGGCCCTGCTGGGAGCAGCAACCAGTGCGCCCAACTGCCCTGGCCAGAGCAGTAGCCAAAGTGGCAGGGAATGGGCCTGGGCTCAGCTGGCAGTGTGTGGTGAACCTTGGCACAGCCCATTATTCCTCTGGGCTAATGGCCTGGAGTAGTGGCTGTGGCCAGGCTCCACCCACAGGTCTGCTCTTTCTGGGCTGTGTGCTGCTTTTGAAAGGATGGCACACACCACTGGTGGGGCACAAGATGGTGTGGCCACCCTGGCCCTGGGGTGAAGAGGTGAATGGAGAAGCAGCTGTGACATAGCACCTGGTGGGAGACAGCGCAGAAGCCCAAAGCAGCGAGTCTTGGAGACGCAGCCCAGAAGATCAGGATAGCTGAGCTGAGCCAGAGCAGACAGAACTGACCCGGAGAGCGTGCAGCAGAATTGCGTTTCTATAAAATTCTGCAAAATGTGAATCACGCACAGTGGCAGAAAGCACATGGGGCTTCCTGGAGAGCGGGGAGAGGGACAGAGGGAGGTTGGGGAACAAAGGGCAGGAGGAAGCATCTGGGGTGGTGGGTGCTCACCTCCCTGTCGTGGTGATAATTTCGTGGGTATGAACTTGTGCCCAAACTTATCAATTTGCACTCTTCAAGCATGTGCCTTCGTGTGCCAAGTGTATCACAGCAGAGCTGGTTGAGATGCTTGAAGAAAAGTTCAAAGTAATGCAAAATGGACCTCGTCTTGGAAAATGAGAGGCCCCTGGTGATGCTGGGTCTTCAGAGCTTGTTTGGAGGTTCTAAAGGGAGCACAGCTACTCACATACCCTTGATGGAAGAATGGTCCTCCTCTATTGGAGAAAGTTCCTCCTCCACCCAGTGCGCAGCCTCGGGAGGGACGCACATGAGCGATGAGGGAGGAAGGGGGCACCGGCCTAGCCAGCCAGATCAGCCTCATCAACTCTGGCGGCCAATGGGGTGACAGATGTTGCAGCCAGATTGCCCTCACATCCAACACTACATTCAGGAGAAGTGTGTGAGTGTGTGCAGAGTGGGTGGTTGTGCTAATCTGGGTGGGGCTGGACTGGGCATGGCTTACTACAATGGATTAATCTCATTGCACTAATCTGGGTGGCTTGCCCTCCTGGGCTTGGTAAACTGGGATGGGTGTGGCTCACTGCCCTGGGTGATCGACTGCAGTGGGTGTGGCTTAACACCGTGGGTGTGGCTTATCACCGTGGGTGTGGCTGACTAGAGTGGGCGTGGCTCACTGAGCTGGGCATGGCTGCCCTGGGCCAGGCTGAACTGGTCTAGACTAGGCACACATGCAGCCTCCTTGTGTGGCACCCACTGCCCCCGTGTCCACCATTCCGTGGAGGAGTACACCTGCCCAGTCCCACTGCCTTTGCATATTGCCCCTTTCTTCACTGGGGTACTGCCTGGTGCCTGCACATGTTTTAGTCCAATGAAACTAAGCGATTCTCAGACCCTTGGTGATGGAACCCTCGGCCAATCTCCATTTTCTGTACATGCTTGATGCACTGAAAATGGATAAAAAGAGAGTTTCTCTGGTTACAGGCCAGGAGGGGACGGGTCTGTCCCTCCTGCCCACCCTTCAGCCCCCTCAGCCAGTGGCCCTGAAGCACTTATAGGCCCTTGGCTTGCACAGCAGGGACTCTCTGGTGGCAGGGAGCAGGCCTTGCCCTGGCCCAGGCCACTGGGAAAATTTGGGACCTGGGGAATCTCCGGGCTCCTCTTCACAGACGCCACTGGAGAAGGGAGAGGCCCTGAGGAGAGATCTGCAGCCCCGTCACCTCATTCCTCCCTGCTGGAATCACCAAGATGGCCTTGGGAGACTGGCCAGTGCCTGGCAGACACCCCAGGTGCCTTCCCATCTGGGACCACAATGCTTTCAACCAGGAGCATTCTAGGAATGGGGGGAGACATTCATTGGTGGCCATCCCGTTACTGTGCCTAACCCTCAAGGTTTGGGTGCGGCACCCCATGGGACCCAATCTGGAGGTACTGGGGAGAAGACAGCCTTTGCATGGCCAGAGCCCAGCTCGGCCTAGCAGACTGAAAGGCCACCCACCTGCCTGTAGCAGTGCATACCCTTCTCAAGTGCTCAGGGACATTTGAAAGACAAGCAGGTGCTGGGCCACTGGACACATCTCAGTGTGTTTTAAAGGATGCAAATCACACAGAGTTCCTTGACCATGATGGGATCAAATTAGACACCAACAGCAGAAGGGACGGAAAATCCTGAAACAGAAGCAATTAGACCACTCACTTCTGGGTAAGGTGTGGGGTAGGAGGGAGAGGCAGAAGGTCAGGAGGTAGACTGCAGTGTTACCCTCAGTGTGGGGAGGCCAGCAGGCCAGAGATGCCACCACCAAGAGGCAGTGTGTCACTCATGGTTCAAGAGTAGGGGGCAGGCCACACCTGGGAAAGGGCCCACAGGGGCACTAGGTGGCCAGGACACAGGGGGCAGCAAGGAGCCTGGCAAGAGCCTTTGCAGTGGTGTCTGCAGGAAGGAGCAGGCAGGGTGAGCAAGCTGCTCAGGACTGGCCAGTGGGAATGAGTCCAGCTGGCCCCAGGAGGGGAGCCCGGCCTGGGCCATGAGGGCAGGTAGATGTGTGGGGGCCCCACAGAGGATGGAGGGTGTGAGGCTGGGGGGTTGGTTTGCACATGAAGGGTGTGCTGGAGGCCAGTCCAGTTGTCACTAGGCATCAGCCAGCCTGCAGGCTCAGCAAGGTCCCATACGTCAAAGCACCAGCTACACAATTAATACAGAGTGAAATTAGAAAATATTTTTGATTGAATGAAAATTAAAACATACCAAAATCTATGGGGTGCAGGTAAAGCAGCACTTAGGAGACACTTTATAGCACTAATTGCTTACAGGAGAAAAGGTAAAAGGTCACAAATTCTCTAAACCAGGAGTCAGCCAACCACAACCCACAGGCCAGATCCAGCCCATCCTGTCTAGGAAAACACAGCTTTGTTGAAGACGGCCACACCTTTCCATTCACACCCCCTCTACAGTGGCTCCAGCCTAGGGCAGCAGAGTCAGTGGCCATGACAGATGACACCAAGTGGCTCACAGCCCCAAAGTGTTCAGTGTGCTGAGCAGGACATGAGCACTACCCTAATAACCTTGTAAATCAGAACCCATGCAAGCAGAAGATAGGAGATACCAAAGAGCAGAGCATGGCGATCGAATAGAGAACCAATCAACTCAAGTTCTTTGAGATCGATAAACTCCCCACCAGACTGATCAGGAAACCCCGAGAGGGGTGGGCTGGGGCTCAGCAGCGAGCACTTGCCTAGCTCGGGCAAGGCCCTGGGTCTAATCCTCAGCACCACATAAAACTAAATAAATTAATCAAAGATACTGTATCCAACTACAACTAAAAAATATATATTTAAAAGAAAAAGAAACTAAGAGAGGACATGCACGTTACAATATGGAAATTGAAAGGGACATGGCTCAGACTGCAGACCTGTAGAGCAGAAGAGGATACTGTGTTTGTTTTTTGGTTGTGCACTCAGCCCTTGAGAAGTAGGGGACAGAAGCCTAGGTCGCTGAGAGCTGTTATTTGAGGTGGTTCCACTGTCCTGGGGCCTCCCGTGTCTGCCAGGAAATCTGCAGTCTGGGGACATCCTGTGTGAAGGAATGCATGGGTTCCTCAGCTGCCTTCAGGAGGTTTTCTGTGGCTCAATGATGAGGTTTTGGAGGGCGGTTTTCCTCGCCAGGCTCACTGAGTTCTGGATGTTAAAGTGACGACTTCCCGCTCACTGGGGATGCTCTGGGGTTATCCTTTCAAATAACCTTCTGCCCCAATCTTGCTCCTCTTTCTGGAGCCAAACATGGGCTGGGTTTTCATGGTGCATCTGGTCCCTGAGGCTTGCTCACCTACTTCTTTCTATCTCCTCTTCAGATCAGGTACCGATCTTCAAGTTCATGGGCTTTTCTCTTTTGTCTCTGTTCTGCTATTGAACTCGTCAGTGAATATTTTACTACAGATATTGTGGGGGTTTTTTAGTTGTAAAATACTCATTTCTTATATTGCCTATTTCTCTGCTGAGAATTCTTCATTTCATATTGCATTCATTCATCAGTGTGAGTGTGTGTGTGTGTGTGAGTGAGTGTGAGTGTGTGTATGTGTGTGTGAGTGTGGGTGTGTGTGAGTGTGTGTGTGCATGAGTGTGTGTATATGTGTGTGTGAGTGTGTATGTGTGAGTGTGGGTGGGTGTGAGTGTGTGTGTGCATGAGTGTGTATATGTGTGTGTGAGTGTGTATGTGTATATATGTATGTGTGTGACTATGTGTGTGAGTGTGTATGTATGTATGTGTGTGAGTGTGTATGTGTGTGTGTGTGAGTGTGTGTGTGTGTGTAGTGCGCGTATTATTTCACAAAGTGCAGCTGTGACCGCTGCGGTCAGTGTCTGGGTTGCTCTGGGCTGCCATCTTGTCATTGCCTTTCCTTTTGAGGTGGTCATGTCTCCTAGCTCTGTTTGTTGAGTAGTTTTGTTTCATAGCCTGGACACTGTGGGTATCATGCTGCACAGGCTCTGGTCCTGTCCTATCTTCTGGAGAATGTGATGCATGGTTGGGGCAGCCAGGTCACCTGAATTCCATCACCTCTGTGGTGGTGGCTCAAACTCCAGATCAGTTCTCAGAGCTTTGCTGGGCTGTTGGTCCCCCCAGGGGGCTAGCCTGGGTCCTCACTCAGAACCTGGCGATCATCCTGTCTGGCTCTCTTCCTCCCAGGACCCCCAATCCTTTTCCTGCCGCTTCTGGCCAGGAAAATGGGGCTCCGTCCTAATATTCTCCCCTGGTGCTGTGACCTAGATGGGGCTCCCCCTGCAGCAAAGCCACAAGCAAAACACCTGAAATCAGTGCGGCTGCTCTGCTGAGTTCCGCCACGCCACCCGCCCCACCCCGTCTGCTCAGAAGCTGCTTGTGACGTCTCCAGACCCTGCTCAGAGTTAGTGGCTCCGAGGGCGGGCCAGAACCAGAGCCTGAGCAGAAGACACCCCTCTCTGGCTCCTGCAGGGTCCCTGGTGGAGAGCTTCACGAGCCACAGAGCGAGAGTGGCCCTCGGCTCTGTGCCAGGCAGGAGGCAGGGCCCAGCCTGGGAGGTGGGAGGGCCATGAGCAGCTGGGCTCTGACTGTGCTGTCCTCTGTCAGGTGGGGGAGGCTGGGGCTGGACGCCAGGGAGAGCAAGACGCATGTGCCACAAGTCAACATGATGACTTCCTCCTGGGCCGCAATGGGGTGACGCCCCCAGGTGCAGGGGGAGGGGGCTAGCAGCCCACTGCATCCTGGACAGTGGTGAAGAGGGCACCTCCCTCAGGACCAGGTCCCTGCCATGGTCACAGGAGATGTGCCAGTGGAGGCACAGCTGGCTGGGGCTTGGTGGGGGTGGACCGGGCCCGTCTAGCGTGGCTGAGCTCCGCCTCAGCAGCAAAGTCCTTGTCAGACCCAAGTCTCCTCCACGCTCCAACCCAGAGGGATGATTGATGGCAGAGCCGATGAGCTCAGAGTCGGCGCAGGCAGTCTGGCCGGACAGCGGTGGGTGACTCAACCCGGAGGGAGAGACGGGAAGTGGAGGCACCCTGCCCACATCCGCCATCAGGCACCAGCAGGAAGGCTTGAGAGCACTGTGACAGCTTAATGGCCTTTGGTTAAGCATCCACGGATGTGCTGGTCAGGGAGAGGCTCTGAGCTGCACTGGCTCTGTGCTGGCCACCCCAGCCCAGGCTGCTGGGCCAAGACGGGAGATAAAGTGGCCATCAGTCCCAGGGTCTCAGCTCCAGCGCCTGCCCAGCCCTCAGGGGACAGTGGTCACCCTGGGTAGGGGAACATCAAGTCAGGCAGCCGTGCTCAACCTGACCTCCCCTCTGCCTATTCACAGAGCTGCCCATCTTCCCACAGGACCCGCAGGACTGAGCAGAGGGCACTGGGAAGCACAGGGCAGCCAGAGCAGGGCCTTGGGGCCCACCCTGCGTTCAAGTCACCACGTCCTCCCAGAAGCTGCATCCCTTGGTTTGGGGAGAAAGCTGGAGCATGTCCCAAAGGGACCAGAGCAGGAGAAGCAGCCCTGGGCCAGGCATCCTAAGGGGTGGGAGACTGCGGGGAGGACAGAGCACACCGCGGGGTCTTCAGCCCCATCAGCAGAGGCTACCGCTTGTCCCTGGGTTCCTACCCCAGCTCCTCACATCTGAGCTCAGGGCCTGAGCCTCCAGCTCTGTCCTGCTCACCAGAGATCCCAGGGGCAGCTCCAGTGTCCTCCCCAGGGGGTGGGCAGGCCACCACCACTTCCCTGCTGAGGACACAGAGGCCTGGAGTGGAGCAGCACTGCCCAGGGCCCTGCACACCTGTGTGCACACCTGCCCATCAAGCAGCCCTCTGGGGAGGGGCCTGTGGGCACACTGCCTCTCCCCACCACCTGAGCTGTTCCTGTCGGTTGAGCGATGCCCACCTCAGGCCTAGGGACTCACAGGCCACTTGATCAGGCACCGGTGCTCAACCTGGCCTCCCCTCCACCTGTTCACAGAGCTGCCCACATCTGAGCTCAGGGCCTGAGCTCAGCCTGATGGTGGACATGGACCATCACCGTAGCTTTGATGTGGAGACTGCCTGGGCAGGAAGAGCTGACCCAGAGCCTGTCCCCTACTGAGAGACAGGGCCTGGCCCGAGGAGAGTCCCCATACAGGACAGGGAGGTGTGCCCTGAGGACGGCCCCTGGCAGGTCCTTTGACGGGAGAGGAGAAGCCAGGACTCACCTGCCTGGGGCCTTGGCGCCAGGCTCTGGCTTGGTCGAAGGCGAGGGAAGAGGGGAGTTTCTCAAAAATTCCCAGGACGTCAGGGATATGGGAGTTTGACATGGGATGGGCAGTGGTGAGGTGCTGGCCCCAGGCCCAGACTGCATGGCCCTAGGCATGGGTGGGAGTCCCTTCCTGACCAGAGACTGGTAGGAAGCCCGGCTTTTCTTGGGGGAGGGGGTTCTGCAGCCCCCAGGGCACGTCATCAACCTCAGATACCAAGGAAGGTTATGCACCAGAAGGTTCCAGGGTCCAGCCACCACCCAGAGTCGGGGAGCGAGTGCATCCAGGGGCAGCAGGGAGCAGCTGAGGCCAGGCTGACGTCCACCTCCACCAAAGGGCCGACTGAGCTGCTTCAGAGGACGCTTGCCTGGCAAAGGTCACCATGAAGTGCTAGGACACAGGCCAAAGCCCCGCGGCCTGAGACCTACTGAGATAGGCCCCCAATGTGCCAGAACCCACCCACCCTGCCCCCAGGCCCGGCCTGCACCCTGCACGTGGCTCCGGTTGCATGCACAAGAAGCAGCAGGCCCGGGCTGTACCACGACTCCGTGGCTTCATCAGGAAGATTTGGATCATCTGTGGGCGTCTCCTGCCGTCAGCACTTCACTGGCTGGGACCTCAGCTGGGTCTGCAGCTGGGCTCTCCTGGCCCCTCACATGGACGGGCTTCCTACAGCAGCATCCAGGACGGGGAGCGGAGCCCCTGACTCATGACGGCCACGCGGTACTGCTTCCATCTGTTGCAAAGCCACCGGTTCCAAAAGAGGGAACAGAGACACCTCTCCCTGGGAGCCTGTGCCCGACAGGGGTCAGCGTGATGGGTGGACATGGACCATCACCGTAGCTTTGATGTTGAGACTGCCTGGGCAGGAAGAGCTGTCCCAGAGCCTGTCCCCTACTGAGCAGGACCCTGGCCCCAGCGAAGGCTCTGGCCTGGAAGCCTCCTCAGTGTCGCAAGTGGCTTCTCCCAGCTGTGCCCCAGTCAGATTCCCAGCCCCTTCCACCCTGCTGTCACAGGCTGGGGACCACAGGGCCACTGTGTCTGTTGCTGTCCAGCTAGTATCAAGCCATCTGGTGTGCTCCTTAAATGGCATTCCAGGGAGCAGCAGGCTGTCACCTCCGAAAACAAGCTTCTGATGGATCATGACCGGCCTCAGGCAGAGGGTGCTCCCAGGGCTCTCTCCCTTATCGCAGATGAGACTCAGAAGGCACTGTCACTCCGGCCAGACCCATCCTCTCTATCGCCTCTGGCCTGGAAGCGACTGCAGCCTGCGTTACCACTTCCCGCGTCGTACAGCTCAGGAAGACACCTGCTTGTCACCCGCTCTCAGGCCATCAGGGCAGAGCTCAGCGCCTCGGGCCAGGAGGAGCTGTGTCTGCTGTACTCTGGAGGAGGTGGCAGTCCCTGTTTTGCTCGGGGACCCCCGTGATTCAGACAGGGCTGGCGGGCTGTGGGTAGCCCAGGGTTGGGCGCATGGTGCTGGAGGTGGGTGAGGCTCCTCCCGCAGGGCTGGGACACCAGAGACAGGGGCCCCCAGGTGCAGAAGACCACAGGAGGGTGCAGAGAGGCAGTATGGAGGCTGTGGCAGGGACCCCGGGGACGGGGTGGAGCTGCCCCAGGACGCAGGCCGGGGCTCCTTGGTCTCCTGATGACAGGCCTGTGGAACGAGGGCGGGCGGTCAGGGCCAGGAGGCAGGCTCAGCGCAGCGGCTGCAGGAGGCCCTCTGTGGACCAGGCCAGCTCCTCCTCACCAATCCCAGGGCCAGAGGATAAAGGGAGCCGGGGACACCCAGAAGACCCACGGGACAAGCAGAGCCCCAGGGTGGCAATGCCGTGTGTCCGCCACCCCCAGGACGAAGGCTCAGGCAGCCATCCAGGAGGAGGAGGGGGCCGTGAGCACCCACCGCACGGCAGCCAGAGGGGCCACTGGCTTTCTCTAGCTCACCCTTGGGCAGGGCCCAGGGTCAGGTCTCAGGGCAAATGGGGCTCTGGTCCCTCCGAGCAAGGGGCCTCCTCAGAGGGGCTGCCTCCACTGCAATGTCCCCCTCATGCAGCCTGGCAAGAGCCGTGAGAGGAGACAGGCCCAACAGGAGGGCTTCCTGGAGGAGGTGACGTCTGAGCTGACCCGGGAGGGAGGAGCAGGGTGTGGGAGCAGTGTGGCCAGAAGGGACACCAGGGGACAGCAGCAGTCCCTGGCAGCAGTCCCTTTTTCTGCATCCCTGGGTCAGTTGGGGTGGGGGTGGCCCAGCAGGGCCAGCTCTCCTGACAGTGACGCAGCACAGCCTTTGCGCAGTCACCACTGCAAAATCCTGTTGGCCAAAGGAAGTCACGAGCCAAGTGCACGCCGGGGACCAGGACAGAGGCTCTTCCACCACGAGGTCCCGTGTGAGGGGTGGGAACATGATGTCCTGCCGCAGAGGGCGGGGCTACGGCCAGGAGCGGGGCCAGGGCTGCATCGTCCTCTCCCCAGTGACTCAGGGAAGCACCCACCAGCTCCACCGTGGGTTCAGGGGGTCCCACGAGGGAGGTGCTGGGCGTGGAGCCATGGGCGGTCTTCACCCCTCACTCTACAGCCTGCCTCCCAGGCGTGCCAGGCGTCAGAGCAGACCCGGCCACGGCACCAGGAACAGCCGCAGGAGGAGGCACAGCCCCAGCGGAGAGGCCACAGAAGGACCAGGCCTGACTCCCCAGGGACCACAGGAGGGTGCAGGATGCCCCGGCCAGGTCTGCAGGAGCCCAGCCAGGCCGAGCACACCCGGGCTCAGCCAGCTCCTTCCTGCCTGCCCCCAGGCCCAGCCCCAGCAGCCCCGCCAGCAAGCCTCGTTCCAGTAATCCACACGATGATGCCACATAAAAAGATTGCTTTCCCGGAAAACTGCTGACACTCGGGTCTGGGAAAGAGAGGGCTTACGAGAGATGGGCTCCCAATCCATACAGGGCTCGAAGCTCAGACCTTAATCAATCTGCATCCCTCGGAGCTAAAACAGTTGTGATTTATGAAATCCACAAGTCAGATCTCTCTGTGAACCCCCTGTATTACCAACAGCAAAGAGGAGTGCTCTCCTGACAGCCCCCTGGCCACTTTGAGACCCTCCTGGGGACATGCATGTGGTCCCAGCCCTCACACACTCGCCACAAATGGGACACAGGCAAAGAAGCACCTGTTTCTCCCGAGGGGACTGCCAGGGCCACTCTGCCGCCTCTAGGGACCCTGTCCCTGTGCGTGAATCCTCAGGGGCCCTTGCAGGTGAATCTGACGGCTCGGACAGGCCCTGGCCTGGGGTCTCTGCCCACTCACAAGGAGATGGCAGGCAAGCAATTTTCCCAGCTCCAGCGACATGTTTGTGTTGGGGGGTTGGTCAGAAAAGTATAGACAATTCAGGCTTCTTCCATTTTAATGCCATAGAGTTAGATTCCTCCTGCAGTCTCCTCCCACCAGGGGGACACTGTCCGACAGTCCCTCGTTTATGCTACTGTGAGTGAAGGTCAGACAGCTGCAGACCTGGACCCACCGGAGGGCAGCAGGAGCGCACGGCTGGGCGAGGTCTTTCCCGGCGTCAGAAGGGAGAAAAGAGATATATTTGACCACAATTGAAACATCTGGTGATGAAAGACACCATAAGCCAAAATTAAGACCAAGTGGTCAGCTAGGAGAAGGCACTTTTGGTATAAATGGCAAAGGGCCAGCAGTGCTGTCGTAAAGCAAAAATTCCTTTAAAAGACAGGCACACAGCAGAAAAACAGGCAAAATCTTAAACAGGCATTTTCTTAAACTGTTCCTTGGCCAGTAAGCCTATGCCCACCGTTGGCCTTCTCGTGAGTCAAGGAATCTTAGATGATGGGCAGTTTCTCTTCTGTGAAGCTGGCAAATGCTGTTTAAACTGGAAAACCAGTTCTGGCCCAAGAATGGAAGACAGTTCTGCTGGCAGAAGCATAAATTGGCACATCTTTTGGGGGAGACACCAAAATCTTAATAAAATGCATACAAATCTCTCCTAGGGAGATAAGCTGCTGCACCAAGATCTGCACATAGGCTCGCCATCACACACGGTGCCAAAAGCCGCCACAGTCTGCAAAGTCAAGTCAATCACGGTAGGAAGGTACGTGGCCTCGAGAAGTGTCACGGGAGAAGACTTCGTGTCCAAAACACATCGTAAGGGGTAAAGAGGAGTCGGGAGACAGACATCCTGTGCGCGCAAGAAGGGAGCAGGGATTGCGTGAGCACACGGGCCTGGAAGGCCCCCGCGGGGCCCAGGACTCAGGAGCTTCTAGCTCAAAGCAAAGGGCAGGACAGGCAGCTGGTCAGTCTCTCCCTGGCCTGCGGACTTACTTTTCTGCCCCTGCTGCTTTTGTCCCAGGGGTCACTTCAATTAACTTCTCCTGAATCCTCTTGCAAACCTGTGGGCACCTGGACTTCCTGGCAAACCTGGGGGCCAGGGAGGACGGCCCCGACAGGTGGGAGAACCAAACACTCAAAACTGGTCAGAGGGTAGATTCTATGTCACGTGTGCCTTATGATAATAAAACCAAATCAATGTTTTAACAACAAAAACCCAACCAAGACCCCCTCTGCCAGCTGTGTGTGTGGGTGCTGGTCAGCATGAACTCGGGAAGTGGGGTGCACTGCACCCAGCCCTCCTGCTCACCAGCTGGGTCTCGGGGCCCATGCCTCTGCTCCAGGAGCCTGTGTGGCCAAGGAAGAGCTGCTGGCTCAGGGGCTTGTTGTGAGGATCAGAATCAGGGTACATCCAGACAGGGTGTCCCTTCTGCCACAGCTGTTAGGGTTCCTTCAAGTCCTGCCCAGCCTCGGGCTTGCAAGACTCGGGCTGCCAAGGGCCACAGTTCTGTTCTGAACCTGTGAGCTCAAGCCACAGGCGGGAGCTGGGGGACGGCTCAGGCTCAGGCTGCTCCTGGGGGACTTGCCTCTCACCTGCAAACCAGACCCCGCTAGCCAATGGGGCTGTCGCTGTCGGCAAACAGAAGCCCTCAGGTGAGGGACAGAACCAGATGGGAACGAGACCTGAAACTCACGGAAGGACCTTGCCCTGTGGGGTCCCAGCCTCGGTGGGTGAGCACTTTAGGGCAGGTATGTGAGGCACCCTGGCTCAAAGCTCCAGGGCTGAGCCAGATGAACCAGGGCGTGGGTTGGGCGTGGGGAGTGGGATGTGGAGGGGTATGAGCTGAGCCCATGGGGGTCGCAGACTCGGGCCTTCAGACTTGCATGGATGCAGCTAAGTCTGTAGCTCCCGGCCACCCCTGGGAGCCCACCCCCATGGGCCTGGGTGGGGACAGAATCTGCCTTTGAAACCAGTCCCCATCCCACCCAGAGATGCCAGGGCAGGAGTCCCAGCTGGGAAGACATGACCCCAGACCCCAGCCAGACTAGTGTCCAGAGGGGACCTGTCCACCAGGCTGCCAGCCTGGGAGCAGGGCCCCAGAGCAACCCTGAGTGGCCAGCCAGTGGGAAGCAGGGAAAGAGACTCATGCCTATGGCTTCCCCAGGACACTTGAGCACCTGCCACACTAGGGCCTCCCCAGCCTTGCACCTGGCACCACCCCCGCCTATCCAGGGCCTGCAGGAGGATGCCAAGGCCCAGCTCCCTTCCAGGCTAGCTTTCTGGGACCTTAGGGTGCCCAGCCAGGGCTGTGGGGGACACAGCCAATCCGAGACCTCCTGGCTCCTCTGGCTCAGGGGAGTCCCAGTCTCCGGAAGATTCAGTGCGCACAGCGGGACACCTTGGCATCTCCTAGGCCTGGCTGGGCTCAGCTGGGGCACTGCTGCCCTCTGCTGGCTCAGAGAGGCACTGCCCCAGGGACTCCCATGAGGCTAGTGACAGGGACAGGCTCAGGCTAGACCAGATCCCACAAGGCCTTGCCCAGAGGCTAGTGACAGGGACTGGAGGACTTCACAGGGTCCAAAACCAGCAGAAAGGGAGTGAGACCCCTGCAGGGATCAGCCTCTGGGCTCTCTGAGCTGCCGGGTACCCCGTGTTCTCAGGACACAAGTGGAAAACTTCAGAAGGGTTAGCAGAGATGGAGACTTTAGAGTCCAGCCCCTTCATTTTCCAGTGAGGAGAACTGAGGCCTCGGGGAGTCAAGGACCTAGCTCAAGGCTCTAGAGCCGCCAGCAGTCCACCCCATGCTCACCCCAGGCCCCTGAGACCACCCTCGGGAGACATGGGCCCAGGCCACAGAACACAGTGGGGTGGTGGGCCGGGGAGGGGCGTGACCCTGAGGCGGGGAGTTTCAACCCTTGTCCTGTCTGAACGGCTATAAGGTCTGCGTGGCCCATGGGACGCACAGGATGCCCCCATGACCCCAACGCCACAGGCCAGCCTGCCAACCCTGGAACCCAAGCTCCTGGCCTTGGTACACCATTTCTTAGCCGCACAAACAAGGCCGGACAGGAAGTGTGCCAGTTTTGCCTTCAGGGTCCCTGTTCTCAGCCTTGGGCTCTGGCTGACCATGAGAGCACCCGGGGGCTTTCAGAAAGGAAGGCCCGGCCTCCCCCGGGGCACACGCCGCCCACTGCTTCTACATGGAGGCCACTGGGCCAGTTTTAACACAGGCTTCAGAGGGGCACCTGTGGGAGTCCTAGGTCCCTGTTGCCGTGCTGACCAGGCGGGCTCACAGAGAGCCGAGTCCCCAGCGTGTGCTGCAGCTGCTGAGTGGCATGTAGCAGAAGCAATACCTGAGGACCCACAGCCAGAGCCGGGAGGGAAGCGCCAGGGCTGGATCCTACTTCCCGTCAGGTTTTCATGTCAGCAGACTGTTTGGGCCAGACTCCAGCCTGCTCAGGATGCTGCACAATCCCGGACCAGAGAGGGTGGGCCGAGTCTCATTTGGTGACGATGTGAGGCCCACGAGTTTGATGCACACAGAACCAACCAGAGTCAAGAAAAGACTCTTCTAACAGACCCTGAAGGGGCAGCCTCCGCAGCTGACCCACCTGCAGTGGAACAGGCTCCTTCCAAGAGAATGGAAAACTGATGGGCAGAAATGTTCTGTGTCCATGGCTCCCACTGACCAGGCTACCAGATGCCATCCCTGCAGCGGGGCTGCAGGTGCCCTCTCCCAGGTGGCCATGGAAGATGTTCCTACAGGCGTTCCCAGCGGGGCCTGTGAGGCGCCAGCCGCCAGCAGTCAGCTGGGGTCTTGTCCTGGGCCCTCCCTGTCCCGAGCAACCACAAGCTGGCTCTCTGCCCCGCTGGCCTGTGCCCTGGGGCACTGCAGGTGCCTTGCTTTTCCTGGCCCCTCTCTCCTGGGCAGCAGGAATGCCTGTCACAAGGCTCGACAGGCCTGGACTGTGCCCTCATTGTTTACAGTGACCATAACGAGCGGGTGGGGCGAGGACCGGGCCCCGGTGCTCACCTTCCGTTCTTTCTCTTCTTGACAAGAATATGATCCATGCACAGGAGAATGTTTGCAGCACCCTGGGGTGAACTGGGACGGAGCAGCCAGGGACAGGGCAGGGAGGTTCCCGACAAGGAGAGGCGGGGGCAAGGGGAGGACAGGGTGGACCTGCCACAAGGCCACCTAGAGTTCAGCATGGCCTGTCTGGTGAAAGAGAGTTGGGAGCCCTCAGACGCTCAGTGGAGGGCTTGGGAGTCCCAAGGGGACTGAGGGGTCCTGAGGGTGACAACCGCAACGTCTGCTGTGCTGAGCTCACAGTGAGCCCCAGAACCCCAAGCCAAAGCTCCAGGAACCAAGCCACGGGTGCCTGCCCTATGCCGGGGACGGAGACCAGGAGCCTGGCCTGCTGGGCAAGTGTTCTACCCCCGAGCCACTCCCGGCCATGGGGGCTTTGGGAGCGAGTAGTGTGAAGGCAGGACTGTACCTCAGGGCAGCGTGGAGAGGCAGGGGCAGACGCGTGGGTGGAAAGGTTCCACCTCACACAGGGAAAGGCCTGATACAGGGAGGACGTCAAACTCACACCCCCCATGGATTCGTGGTCCAGGTGATGAGGGCCCCCTCTCAGTGGCCAGTGACTTCAGAGGAGGCACCCAGTGTCCGTGCAATGGTGGCCACCTGCCACAGACTGGCTGCAGTAGACTGGAAGCTGGACGTGAGGCCCACGCTGGGTGGTCCGCTGGTGTAAATGTGCTGAGCAGGCACACCTGCAGACAGGACCTGGGAGCCGGGTCAGCTCCAGTGGCACGAGGCCACGGCACCCACGGCGAAGGCAGGGACGTCTGTGCGGTCTGGACGCAGGTTTCCTCGACCAAACACACACATGGAGGAAGGAGAGGAGTGAAGCAAGGAGACCTGGCTGCCTGCCACAAGCCAGTTGAGACAGAGAGCACTGGGCCATGCACACCGAGGTGCCGGGAAGCCACCCGGAGTCCTCGTCCTGCTGAGCGTGACGGCAGCACTGCGTGTTGTTTGGAGAGAGGTGCAGCTCTAGAGGAGGAGCAATCCCGGATCGGAGCCTGCTCCCTAATAATCTGGGTGGGCAGGGGCTGGGGCGGGCCCTGCACCTACCGGAGTGGATGCCCACACACTCCTCCACTCGCGAGTGCCCAGTGTCTGCATTAGCACAAACTGGGGCGCAGTGTCGAGAGCCACGTGGACTGGCCTGGTGTCCGCCGGTCCCAGGAGGCAGCCACCTGGGTCATCTCTGGCTGAGTTGCCTGCTTCCAGCTCCTCACGAGGCTGTGAAGACACCTGCCATCGTCCTTGCTCTTGAGTGCCAGAGCCACGTCCCTCTGCACAGGACAGTAAGTGGCCTTTGTACCGCTGTGGTGTCCTCTCTCTTGGCCCCAGTGGCTCACACAGCTGGCTCCTCCTTGAGGTTCTGCCATCTCTGGAGAGCTGGGGGGAGCAGGAGGCCAGGGGGGGAGCTGTAGGAGGACCCAGAAGACGTGGTGCCTGTCCCCAGCTGGGATTTTCCACCTGCCTGCCCACATGACTCAGCCCAGCCGGGCTGGGGGACGGCCCTGGCCCATTGCGCCCACTGCAGGAAGAAGGGTGGCGGCTCTGGGCCTTATCACGGGGCCGGACTTTTCCACTGTGACCCAGGGGCCCTCAGGCCTGCTGCTTGCCCAAAATAGACTTCCTGTGGGAGCCCTGTGGCCTGGGCTGAGGGCCAAAAGCCCTCCACGTCAGCAACTCATGGGGACCTCTGTGCACCCTCCCCACAGCCCCAGAAGTAGGAGGGACGCTGAGGGGTAAGGCTGACCCCCACCTGACCCCTGAACACCCAATGTGAACCTGGGAGAGCCTGTCCACGCGGAGGACAGGGCTTTATCCAGGTGAAGAGTTACGGCCTTTCAAACGTTTCCACTCTCGCTCCCGTGACAGGCCACATTGACCCCACAGGACCTGCACTTCCTGAGCACAGGGCGGGGCTCTGAGTAACCGTGTGGTCACCAGCCCCGAGAGAGAGACTGGACAAGAGCAGCCGGAACTGAGAGCAATTAGGACCAGCAAGGCCCCGGGCCCAGGGGCTCCATGTCCCAGAATCCCCCAGGCAAAAGCCCCCTCAAGGAGGTGCCAGCTGCACACGCTGGCCTTCCTGCCCAAGGCCATCAGGGCCTCCCACATCTGACCCCAGGCACCCCCAGAGCTCCAGGCAACAGGGACACTCGGGAGGGAGCAAGGTGGGGCCCCCATTTCAGGATGGAGGCCAGCCTCCCCTTGGCACCCCAGCTGGTGAGCAGGGCCTGTCCACTCTGTCCCCCAACACAAGGTATCAGCTTGGTCTGCGGCCTTTCCTCAGGGCTCCAGCAGAGGCCCTGGGACTGGGAACCAAGGCCCGACCACCTCTGGGACAGGACCAGTGTCCCCACAGCTGTGTGGCTGGCACTGTGCATGGTGTCCCTCTCACCCCCCCACACACAGGTACACATATCTGTCACACACACACTCATACGTGTGCACACACAGGCACGGTCATACCACTGAGGCTCCACACCCAGCACTCACGCTCCTCACCCCGGGGCCTGAGGGGTGCTTGCCAGTCTGTGCCTGGCCGTGAGCGCCTCTCTGGTTGCCACCAAGTGGTGCCTTCAACCTTCAGGATCTTAGAATTTCAGTGCCCCCAACACAGCTCACCGGCAAAACACCTGGAGCCGAATGGTGACTTCTCAGGTTCTGGTGGCCACACCAAGAAAAGGGAAAGGCAATGTGACCTTCATCTTAGTATCTTTTACTGAAATCCAACGTAGCTGTGTGCAGCGGCCACACCTGTGACCCTCCCGCGGGAGGCTGAGCAGGATGGCAAGTTCGAGGCCAGCCCAGGCAGCTTGGCAAGACCCTGTCCCCAAATAAAATGCAAAGGGCTGGGGAGAGAGCTCAGTGGAAGACTTGCCTCGCATGTGTGAATCTCTGGGTCTCACACCCAGCACCAACAGTGCATGATAGACCCAGACAGCCCAATACCTTCTCTTTACCATGTGATCAATAGAAGGGATCACTAATGACAATTCTTATTTTCCTTTTTCTTCTGAGTCTCCAAAATCTGCTCACTTGAGTCAGTTTGGGCACTGAATTTTTATCAGAAATCCTCCACTGGACTTCGATTTCATGAAATTCAACAGTGAAGTGCCCACCTAAGTCACCCAGCACACTGGAATGTTTCTAACTGTGGAGCTGAGCACCAGTTTTAAATTTTAGATTTAAAGGATTAATTTTGAAAGAAGAAAACACCTTGTGCATGTCCCCAGAGCTCCATGGCCACCCTGGGCCGAGGCTGTTTGTAGGACGGAGCAGGTGGCCGTGGCCTGGTCACAGTCCCTACAGGCAGGCAGCCCTGGTGGGTCAGCAGCTGCAGCGGGGAGGACAAGGGCTGGGTCACAGACAAGCTCCGCTCCCTGGGGTGTGGCACTGGCCGGCTGGCCTGTGGGTCCAGGCTCCCCAGGCCTCCCCTCCTCCCAGAGTCCTTTCCTGTGATCCCTCCTGGGTTCCGCCATGGACACCATCTGGATGGCAAGGCCCATCGCAAGCCCAGCCCAGGCCCAAGTCCAGGCACAGCCCCGTCTGCTGCCTAGATGACCAGAAGAAAGTCAGTGACCACCCCCTGTCCAGGAGTGCCCTCCCACAGCCATCTCTGGCCTCCACCTGCCCTGGGATAATGACCAGAGGGGCCTCTGGGCCCACCCTGCCTTGGCATCTCCCTGCCGCCGCCCTCTTTCCTGGTCCTGCGCAGCTCCGTCTGGGCCGGGCCTTGGTCCAGCAGCTCACCAGGCCCAGCGCCCACTCTCCTCACCCTCCCTCGTCAGCTCGGAGCCGCTCTCAGGGAATCCCAGGCTCCATCGGCTGAGCTCTGTGGCAGCTGCACCTGAAGCTCCTATCACGGCTGAGGACTCAGGTCTGGGCTTGCAAGCCGTCCATCCGGCCTCTCCGAGCGCTCATCTTATCTGCTGGGATCCACAGTGCCACCGGCTGACCCTGCTGGGCTCTCCACATCCCGCACAGGGTGGGGCGGGAGGAGGGCAGACCCCGCAGCAAGCCAGAGTCCCAGGCACACTCCTTGGCCCACAGCAGGGACCCCAGGCCTCAGTGCTGTCTGTGGAACAGGCAGAGGTGCCCTCGCTGTGCTGCCCACGGGCCCTCACCTGTCCACACCACCTGGGGGGCGTGTGTGCTGGGGATGAACAGGGCCGAGAGGCCCGACCCGAGAGAGACCCCGAGGGGTCAGCCCACTCCCATCAAGGAGGAGCCGTGGGCAGGAGGGCTGAGACAGCTAGTGCCGTCACGCCACAGAGGCCTCACCCCGCAGGGTGGAGTCACCATGAGGGCTGGGTGGGCTGGGGCCATGAAGTCACCATGCGGGCTGGGGGCAATGCCGTCATCATGTGGGCTGGGTGGGCTGGGCCAGTGGCCTCCCCCGGGCAGGCGGATGCTTGGTGAGCCCCCAGCCCTCCTGGACCTTCAGCCTAGCTAAGGCGGGTTGTGGGGGGGCCTTGCCTCCGCCATGAGTCTGCTGGGATTCTAGAAGGAGCCTGCCCCCCAGGGAAGTCCCCGAGGGCTGTGAGCCTCTGACCACAGAGGCTCAGGCCCAGGAAGTCAGCCTCGGGCGTGGCTTCCCGCTGCCCCAGCCTGGGGCGGTGGCTGTCACAGATGTGGTGGGACCTGCAGTCCCTGCAAGCTGAGACCAACCAGGAAGCAGGAAGCGTCTCGACCGCCCCAGGGCAGCAACTTCCCTGGCTTCCTGGCCCAGTAACTTTCCAGTCCCCACCGTCCTCTCCTGGGGCAGGAAGGGCATTCAGACGCACTCCTGCCCAATCAGCAGCCAGGGCCACCCACCGCGGGCCATCAGCTCAGGCGCCTTCGCCCCCAGCCCACACAGTGACGCCCCTTCCCTTCCCCTCAGGTCAGGTGTGTGCCTGGCCACCTATAAGCAGCACCTCTGAGGTGGGGAAGGTCCCAGGATGGGTCTCAAGGGGACAGGGACTCAGGTTCCTGAACACAGGGTAAGAGGGCGGCAAGAAGAGCCGTGCTTCGTGCAGGGTCTCAGGGGAGGCTCAGAGACCCTTGGTGGGGTCCTGGGAGGCAGGAGGTCTGGCAATGAGTGCCCTGGCCACCTCTTGGCCTGGGGCTGAGGACTCAGCATGGAGCGGGCTGTGCTGTGAGCTAGCCCGTACCACACCCCAAAGCCCCAGCCCAGGCGGCAGACACGTTCCTTCTCCTCTGGGGCCCAAGGCCGTAATTCACTCCCCTCCCCTGGGACAGGACAGCCGGTGAGGTACACCCTGCCCGGCAGCTACTGCCCAACCTCCAGATGAGCTTGCAGGGCCAAGGGCTTGCCCATGACAGCCGCTGGGCCTGGGCAGTAATAACCGACAGTGCCCAGGGCAGAAGAGGCCTGGTGCCCGCCCCCACCCCCTCTTCCAACGGCTTGGTTTCCTGGCAATTCTGCGTTTGAAAATATTTTATAGGAAAGCTCTTTTATTATTCAAATATGTCACTATCAAAAAAGGGAAATGACCAACCAAACCCTCCTGCCAGTTTCCCCATAAAGAGCAGGTCACGCCCCAGAACTTGGTCTACAAAGACTGGAACCAGCCCTCCGGTCTAGACAGAGGGGAAGAGGTCCCCAGCTCCAGCGGGAGGACCCTGGTGTCCACAGCCCTGTGTCAGCAGGGAGCTTCAGCAGGCCCCAGCCTGCAGGAGCCACGGCATGTGGGGCTGAGCCCACAGCGAGGCCCAGGGCAGGCAGATGGGTCAGTGTGCTCCAAGGCTCATTGCTATCCAGAACCGCCCGGGCAGAGGCCTCTGCTCTCCTCCCAGGAAAGAGGGCAAAGAAGGGCTGAGCGGGAGCCCGCCCTAGGAGCCCGTCGGTGGAGAGCACCTTCCCTTTGCAGGAACTGCCCTGGGTGTGTAGCAGCTCGGAAAGGGCAGCTGGCTGTAGAGGCCACAGGGGCACAGGAGACGCGGTCCCAGGGTGCTGAGTGTCCCCACGGTGCCCAGGCCCAGCATGACCCACTTCTGGGGCCAAGGATTGTTCCCTCCTCAGTGGCAGGCACTCACGCCATCAGACACCACACTGTCACCTTTAGCTTGCAGGTCAATATCGTCTGGACCAAACCAGCACTGGAGGTGGAAGGCTGTCCTGGGCGGCTGCCTTCCTCAGGCTGGGGCAAGGCCAGCCGGGTGGCTGCTGGACCTGGCTTCCTTGCTGGGCCCTGCCGAGGGCAGCCGTGCCAGGGGGCCACCTGGGGCACCTGGACAGCCTGAGCAGGATGCACACCTGCTGCCGGGGCGTCTGACTGTGACGCTGGACTGTGACGTGGGAGCTTGGACGGGGTGAGAGGACAGGCCTCGGTGACACGGAGCAGCCACAGGCTCTGACGCCTCACCTGCCAGCCTGGCAGGACCCGCTGCCCAGGACCTCGCCCTCACAGGCTCCTCGAGCGGGATGAGGCTTTGCGCGACACAGCAACAGAGGACGTGTGGGCCACGTGGGGCTCAGGCACAGTGGGTGCTGGGTGGCGCTGGGACCCCGGCAGCCCTCCCACCTTCCTGTATGGGTGCCCCCCCCTCCACGGCCCCCTCCTGACACCTCAAACCCAGGTGGGGTTCCTCAGGACTGTGACCAGCTGGCAGGGCTCGGGCTGGAAGAGAGGAGCGGGTCCTGCCCGCGTCCCCCACGGCGGTTCTGCTGATGTGCGTCTTGCTTGTTGGAGTCCCTCAGTCCAGCCCATGGCTTTACGAGCGGAGAAACTGAGGCTCCGAGGAGGGCTGTGACTTGCCCAGGCCTGTGGACCTCAGAGGCTGAGCAAGGACACAGCCTGAGGCTCCGACTTCGCAGCCCCCTTCCAGCAGCTGCAGGAACCCCCTTGCCTGCGCCAAGCT
Source organism: Callospermophilus lateralis (assembly GCF_048772815.1). NCBI lineage: Eukaryota > Metazoa > Chordata > Mammalia > Rodentia > Sciuridae > Callospermophilus > Callospermophilus lateralis. The sequence goes on from NC_135307.1 coordinate 197,173,308, forward strand.
CCAGCTGGCTCTCTCCACCCAGGCCTGGCACATGCCCCCTCCTGCTGATCATCCAGGGTATAGGGTCTGAGACTGGCCAGGCAGCTTTCAGGGTTGGCAGGACCCAAGTGCTTCCTCCTGATGCTGGGCTGCCAGGCAGAAGCTGCAGGAAAACCAGCATCTCCCACTCAGACCTACCCACCCCCCATGGTTCCCTCCCCGTCTCCTGCTTACCAACCCCATACAGAGGCCCCAGCCCTGCTCTAGATAAATGCCACCTAATGCCACAGATAGGCTCCTTCCTGATCTCCAGTATTGACCATTCCCCAAGCCCAGGGCTTGAGTCCTGCTGCTGACCCACATGCACCTCTGGTGTTCAGAGGTACAGAAGAGCTTCTATGCCTGACCCAGAAGCTCTCTGACCTCTTTCCCTCCCTACCACCTCTGATCCAAGCAAGTGCTGGCCCCTATCTCCGGGATATCTCTGTGTCTGCTGAATTCTCCCGTCACTCCCAGCCCCGTCACCACTCTCCAGGTCTCTTTGGAGCCATTCTGGTCTTCTGCCCCCACCAGGCCCTCCACAAGAGGGACTTGGCAAGATCTCCTAAGAATACACAATGACTCATGTCACAGTGCATCCTCTCAATGGCTCTGCATTGTTCTACAGGAAAAGTTCAAACTCTTTACTATGTTCTTGGAGGAGGGCTGTCATGGTCAGGAGGTCAGGACCATACATCATTACCATCATCATGGTCATGACTGTGATCACCACCACTATCACCACCAGCACCACCATGACCATCATCACCACCACCAACTTTATGACCATCACTACCACCATCATCCCCACTACCACCATCATCCCCACTACCACCAACATGACCACCACCATCATGACCATAGCCACCACCACCACCACCATCACCACCACCATCATGATGTCATCACCACCAACATGACCACCATCACCACTACCACCACCACCACCACCATGACCATCATCACCACCACCAACTTCACGACCTTCACCACCACCACCATCATGACCACCACCACCATGACCATCATCACCACTACCACCACCATGACCATCATCACCACCACCAACTTCATGACCTTCACCACCACCACCACCACCACCATGACCATCATCACCACCACCAACTTCATGACCTTCACCACCACCACCATCATCACCATCACCATCATGACCACCACCACCAACTTCATGACCTTCACCACCACCACCATCACCACCACCACCATCATGACCATCATCACCAACTTCATGACCTTCACCACCACCACCATCATCACCATCACCATCATGACCACCACCACCAACTTCATGACCTTCACCACCACCACCATCACCACCACCACCACCATGACCATCATCACCAACTTCATGACCTTCACCACCACCACCATCATCACCATCACCATCATGACCACCACCACCAACTTCATGACCTTCACCACCACCACCATCACCACCACCACCATCATGACCACCACCACCAACTTCATGACCTTCACCACCACCACCACCATCACCACCACCACCATGAACATCATCACCACCATCAACTTCATGACCTTCACCACCACCACCATCATGACCACCACCATCATGACGTTATCACCACCACCATGACCACCACCATCATGACATCACCACCATGACGTCATCACCGCCATCATCACCACCACCATTGGGATGTCACCACCACCATCATCACCACCACCACCATCATGACGTCATCACCACCTCATCACCATCCTCATCATCTGCCCATAAAGCAAGAGTTTCAGCTTCATGGAAGCAAACCTGGGTACTTAAGCTCATCCCGTAGAAGTGGCTGCAGGGACACTGGAAGCAGGATGCCCTGGACACCCTTAGGTTCCATCGAGGAACACCGCCTGGATAGAAGGTAACAGAGCCTCCCAGGCCACTTGAGACAATAATGAGGGCAATGAAGAAGCACTGAAGGACACTCTGGGGGTTTTCCATTTCCCTGATCTGAAGCAACCGGCTGAGTCATTGCTTGCTAGGAGCTGGGCTAACTGGCCCAAGTGCGGGCCCCACCTGGCTCAGCCAAGTATGAAGCCTGCTGTCCGGAGCCTCACCTGGCGCAATGCCCACACCAGTTCTCAGTTGCCCAGGGCGAGAACCAGGCGCAGGTGACCCTCGATCCCCAGCAAGGTCCACAGTGGCCAGAGAGCGGGAGTCAGCCCGGCCTTACCTGGCCCCCCTTGCTCTGCTCCTGCAGTTGGGGCCACCTCTGCCGGCCCTCAGGCCTGTGCTCCTGCTGCTCCCTCATGCTAGAGCACACTCTGGCCGTCCACAGCGTGACCCCTGTCTCTGCCTCAGCCCTGCCCAGCAGGCCGCATTCACTCCCCCTCTCCAGGCTCTCCCGCCTGCCTGCGGCACAGGGTCGCTTTTCTCTGAGATCTTCCCCAAACTCCATGGGAGATCCACGTTCCCAGAGCTAGGACCACCTACTGCAGGGTTCCCTGGACATTCTGATAGACCATCGCCACACCGTGTTACCTGCCGGGCCTGGCGTGGCCTTTTCACGTGTTATCTGTTTCTCCCAACAGTCCTCTGAGATCAATGATTCTAATAACTTCATTTTAAAGCTGAAACCCTGAGACCTTTGCCCGAGGTCACACAGCAGATATTTCACAAGGACAATAATCTGACCCAGGTCTGCTAATCCAGAGCCTGAGCTCTTAGCAGCTGTACACACTGCCCAGCCTGCAACAGACTCAAGACTCGTGCCTACTGCAGGCATTTTAAATCCGTCTTTAAAATCAGGCATGATTCATACAGTTAGGGGCTCCTGTGGGTGGGCTGGTTCTTTGGTGATGGCCTCTTTCCCTTGGTGAGACGCCCTTGAGGCTCATCTCTGTGGGTCAGAATCTCCTTCCTTTTGACGTCTGAATGCTATTCCACCAGTGGGTGACCGGCTTGCTCACCCTGCAGCCCCAGGAGGTGCTTGGACGGGTTCCACCTCTTGGCCGCTGTGAATGCAGCCTGCCAGCGTCTCCTTGGCCACCCGCAGTTCTTTTGCATATGTCCCCAGGCGCAGGACTGCTGGATGACACAGTGGCTCTATTTTTAGTTTTCTGAGGAACTGCTTTTCCACACAGCCACACCGCGTAACAGTCCCACAGCCGGGTGCACAGGTGTCCTCTGGGAGTCCAGAAACAGACCCCCAAAACATGGCACCAGGAGCAAAGTCAGACAAGACTGCCCAACTAAAAGGGTTCCGCCCAGCAAAGGAGCCATCGGCCGAGCAAAGAGGGGAGCTGTGGACTCCAGCACACGGAGAGGCACCTGCACACCACGGCAGCCAGACACGACCCCGCCCCAGGCCACTGGATGCTCGGGTCCCAGGGGGAAAACCCACCACTGCCCATCTGATAACGCGTGTCCAAGACGTTCGAGGAACTCTAACAACCCGCAGGCTGGGGAATAAAGAGCCCACTGAAAAGTGGACAAAGGAGCCTCCACAGACACTTCTCAGAGGAGGACACACCATGGCCAGCAGGCGGATGAAGAAGGACATTTCCACTCATCTGGGAGATGCAAATCAACACCAGGATGAGCAGCCTCTCCTCTGTGGGGTGGCGACTCTCAGAGAGACAAGAAGCCAGTGTTGGCGAGGTGTGCAGAAGAGGGGCCCGGCAGGCGCTGGGGATGGAAATCAGCACAGTCCTTATGGAAAACACCAGGGAGGTTCCTCAAGAGACCAGACAGAACAGCCTGGCCATCCAGCTCCTCTGCTCCTGGGTGGACATCCAAAGGCACAGCAGCTGCCACCTGGAAGGGCCACCTGCAGGGGCAGCGGTCAAGAGGGAATTCAACCGTGGCCAAGGGAAACGCAGGTGCCCAGGGATAAGCAGCTGTGGTCCCACACAGTGGAGTACCTCTCAGCCTTGAAAGGCAAGGAACCCTGTCCTTCCAGAGATGCAAATGGACCTGGTGCAATGAGCCAGACGCAGAAAGGCTCTACATGGTCTCTAAGCAAGTCAGACTCCCAAACAGCGGAGTGGCAACCAGAGGCTGGGGGTGGGGGAGTGAAGGTCAAGGGTACAGCTAAGATGGGGAAGTCCCGGGATCTTGAGGGCAGCAGCAGCAAGGCTGTCTCAATGCCAGGGCACCCTATGCTGGGAACTCACCAGGGGGGCAGTCCCAACCTTCTCACCACGCCAAGAGGCATGCAAAGCATCAGATATGCTAATCAGCTTGGCTCAGTTCATCCGTGTGCATACATGTGAAAGCATCGTGATGCACACTTGCAAACACAGTTCATTTTACTTGCCAACTTCGAGAATCAATTCAGTAAAAAAAAAGAGTCCCCAGCCAGGCACAGTGGCACACACCCATGATCTCAGTGGCTCAGGAGGTTGAGGCAGGAGGATCGCAAGTTCAAAGCCAGCCTCAGCAAAAGTGAGGCACTGAGCAACTCAGTGAGACTCTGTCTCTAAATAAAATACAAAATAGGGCTGGGGGTGTGCCTCAGTGGGTGAGTGCCCCTGAGTTCAAATCCTGGTGCCAAAAAAAAAAAAAGAGTCCCCAGAAGATAGAGAGGGAGGGGGAGGTCATGGTCTCCCCAGATTCAAGCTGGAGAGCGCTGAGAGGGGCCCTGGACACTCACCAGCACAGGGCCTCCTGGCTGCCAGCCCACACCACCTCAAGCAGGGAGGACAATCAGTCCTGAGCCAGGAACAGGCTTCTCCTGGAGGTTCCTGGGGTCCAGCCAGGGTGAGGGAGGCTCCCAGGGCAGGGCCTGGGCTCAGCTCAGGGGCGGAGGGCAACCATGGGCCTGGGGCCTCGATGGTGGCTGGGACCACCAGAAGCCAGAGCCAGGGCCTGGCACGAAGGAACCCCCTCAGGAGGGAGCCTGACAGGGAGCAGCCAGCCCAGCCCAGCAGGGCGTGTGGCCAGGAGCTGTCCCCGCCCCATGCCCTCTGCCCACTCTGGAGATGCCAGGACTTCCCTGTGTCCCCTCCTCCTGGGGAGGGGGTGGAGTGGGGTTCTAGACGGGGCGCAGGGGCAGCCTCCAGCTGACACAAACCTGGGGAGGGAGGGAGGGAAAGGCCAGCTCTGGCAGGGAGTGGGGTTCAGACAGGCAGGGTCGGGCCTGGGGGCTGGCAGGTTGCAGGACAGCTTCCTCCCTCTGGCCTGCTGATGGATCCCACCCCAGAGATCCCAGCCGTGACCAGGCCTGGAGAAGACTGAGGTGCCCCGGGAGGCGGCTCTGGTGACAAAGGCATGCAGAGCATCCCTGCCTTAGGACTGGGTCCACCCTACGAGGCATTTCTCTGCCAGTGGGTCTTTAAGACAGGACCATACCAGCCTCACCTGCAGAGCACGTCAGAAAGCCAGCCCTCACCGCAGAGGCCCTCACCGCAGAGGCCCTCCCCAGCCTCTCCTGCTCGGGCTGGCAGCCGGCTGTGGGAGTCCATGCACCTCTGCCTCCTGAGCGCCCTCCTGCAGGCGGCTGGCTGGCAGCGGCACTGGACTGGGCTGGGCTGTAACAGCAGGCTGCTCTCCCTAAAGGCCCACACCACCTGAGCCCAGGGGCCTCCACCAGCTCGGTCCAGCCCCCGAGGCAGTTCCCAAGAGAATCCCACGGCAGCCTGTGCTGGCCAAGGAGATGGCAACGAGCGTCCACACGGGGCCTCCAGGGAGGGTGGCCACCAAGACCTAAGCATGGAAGACGTAGACAGGCGTGGAGGGAGGCCCACCTGTCACTGACCACAGACGTAAGTGCCCAGGGCTCAGCACGGGGAGCCTGGAGACCAGGAAACCAGCCTCCCTGCCCTTGCTCCCTCCACAGGCCACCATGAAGGCTCTTCCTTTACAAATCCCTTTTATGCTGTTACAATGTTGTTTTTGCAATAAATAAAATTCCAGGGATAAAAGAAAAGAGGCAGAGAGGGAGATGTATGAGAGACAGAAAGATAGGGACAGAGGGAGGGAGGGGGAGAGAGAGGGAGGGGGAGGGAGGGAGGGAGGAGGGAGGGAGACAGGGCCTGCATGCACCAGCTGTCCCAGACAGGGAAGAAGGGGCCCTGGAGGAAGGAGGAAGGTCAGCTCCTGCCACCCCCCCAGAGGCCCAGCAGCAGGAGAGAGATTACAAATGGGGCTGGGGTCTGAGCAGAGAACCAGGAAGAGTCTGGGTCTCCCTGGGAGCTGTGAGGGGCGCCAGGTGTGGAGAGTGGAGGGGCCATGGTGAGCTGTGGGGGCACGGCTGTGTTCCCAGCTGGTGTGGAATGGGATCACTTATTAAGTGCTTCCTGTGCAGGTCTGTGTCAGGCCTGGGACATGGCCAGGAACCACCGTGGAGCTGACGTTCCTGAGGAGCGGGCCACACACACACACAGACCTCATGAGGGACAGGTGGGCAGACAATGGACAAGGGCAAGCTGTTTGGTGACCCCTGGCCTGGGTGGGGCCAGACTGCCTCCCAGGAAAGCCGCGTGCCAGCCTGGAGGGTTCGGGCTTAGGGAAGGGCGCTGGGTGCCCGGAGGCTGGGAGTGGCCCAAGTGGGAGCAGGTAGAAAGAGCAGCCCTGGCCCAAGGACCACGCACAGACAGCCTTCAAGTGACAGTGACAAGGCCACGTGCTGCTGCCTGTTGCCTAGTTCCACTCCTTTCTGCTCTGTAGCTGCGGCTTGAACAGCTGAGGCAGGAGATCCACTGGTACCAACGGGCGAGGGTGGCACCAGCGGGCGAGGGTGGCACCAGCGGGCGAGGGTGGCACCAGCGGGCGAGGGTGGCGGAGGGAACTCCAGCGAGCAGTGGAGAGCACAGCACCGCACGGAAGGGAAGCTCTCGGGAGCTCACGCAGGCGAGGCACCCCGTGCAGAGGATGCACCATGCTGAGGCCGGCACTTGAGCCAGGGTCACTGGCCCTCGGGGAGCAAGTCAGGCCCCAGGAGGAAGCCCTGGGCCTCGGCCTGATCTGGGGAGATCCAAGACCCTCGACACCCAGGCCCATGAAGGTCGTCTGCCAGTCTCCAAGGGGGAACTTGGAGGAAGCCTGGCTCAGACGTGGGTGGGACACAGATGGCCACAGGAACCTGGGTGTGGGACGGTCCCCCAGTGGGTGCTGGGGAGAGGAGAGGAGCACCCTAGACTGGCACTGCAGCTCCTGCCCTAGAGGCTGCAGAGACAGAAGCCAAAGCAGAAGCAGAACTTGAGGGCCAGGGAGACAGCGCCAAGCAGCTGCGCTGGAACTGTGTGGGTGGGACAATGGAAAGGGTCCTCAGCAGAGCAGTCGGAGTTAATGGCACTTGGGATGGGGGCTGAGGCATGGCTGGATGGAGCTGCAGCAGCTCTGGGGAGAGGATGAGGTTGCTGCCCCTCAGGGGCAGGACAGGGTGACCTCAGAAGGCAAACCCCACTGCTCCAGCCAGAAGCATCTGGAAGCCAGGGAAAAGCACTTCTGTGGAATCAGGAGCTGCAGTGGCCTAGAGGAGTGGCCTGGCCCCGGCCCACCCTGATGAGGGGCAGTAGGGGAAGAGACAGCAAGAGCCAGCTGCAGACGCTGGCCCTCCTGAGTGCCTAGAGGAGGCCCGGCCACGGCCACGCAGCCCCAAGTGCCCCTGGGTCCTGGCAAAGCCCCAAGCCACCCTACTTCCTGTGGATGGAACAAGACTTCTATGGTCAGGAAATTAAGCCGGCTGTCCAAATCCCTTCTGGATCTTCAAATCCCTTCAGGGAATCCAGGTCTCTCAGCGAGACAGAAAATCACTTTTCTCCTCTGGACGGGAAAATGAGCACCCTGCATCTTCCAAACGGGGAGGGCCCGGCCAGTCGAGGGTGCCAGCCTCATGCACTGTCAAGACCAGAAGACAGCCCAGTCTCTGGGGCTCACTCACTGCCATTCACACCTAGACCACCCACCTGGGCTCGCCGGCCCATTGGGCAGCACCTCCAGGTCAGATTAAGTAGGCACAAGCTGGGCATGGTCCTGGTGTCCTCCAGGGTCCCTGTGCCCTGTGGACAGCCCACACTTCTCCTGAAGGCTCCCAGAGACCAGAGGGCTCTCTCGCCCGAAGCCCCCTCCGCTCCCCAGTGTCCCTGCAGCCATCCAGAGTAGGCCTCAGGCAGTCAGGTCACACACAGCCAGGGAACTTCTAAAGGGCAGCGCTGGCCCAACATGTCTCCTGGGACAGGGGGCTGGGGAATAGGGGAAAGTGCTCCCGCTCCCTGGCCAAGTCCCTCAGCTGTGGCCCTCCAGGACTTGCTCTGGGAAGTGGGAGCTGAGCGGAGAAGGTGGTAAGGGCTGGGCCTGAGAGGCAGGGAGGGCCTGGCCACTGCCATTGGCAGGTCAGCAGAGCCAAGCAGGAAGAGATGCCCAACAGGGCTGTGGGTAGTCACAGTGATCTGAGTGTTTGTATCTGATGCTTCTTCCAAGAACCCCCCAGTGCAGCAGGACCCTGCCGGTCTCAAAGCCATTACAGGTGGGTGGGCTAGAAGAGCCAGCTCTAGGCCTGACAGAGCCTGCCCGCCCTTCGGCTGCCCACGACTGCAGGGTGTACTGGACACTAATGCATCCTTACCTAACCTGAGGACTCTCTGGAACTCAAGGGCCCAGCCAATGGGTCTTCAACCATCTCCACCCCAGGCCAGCAGGCGGAGATGGGCAAGCCAGGGCGGTTCTGGATGCCCTCAAGCTGGCAACGACATTGCCTCTTTGTAAAAGTCAAGCAGTCAGACCACACAAGTGGCTCACCAGAAAAATTCAAATCACCCTCTGAGGGAACCCGCCGTAGGCCCTGGGAGTGCTTGGCAGTGCCAGAGCTCTGGGGCAGCAGGAACCAGGGCTGGCAGGTTCTGCAGGGCTGCAGCTTGAGGCTGGAGCCACAGAGCCACCAGTGGGCAGTGGCCTTCTCCCCTCTCCCCGGAACATAGGGTGCCCTCAGTGCCTTCGAATCCCATCTCAGGGCTCAAGGAAGTCCAGACTCCAACTATTTTTTACCCCAAGTCTAATCTGCATCAAGCTTTGACACTGAGGAGTCAGCTGTGGCTTCTCAAGTGAGGTGATGCTGAAGCCTGACCTATTGCCCACAGAATAAGCTGGACCCCCCTGCTGTGAACAGTGGTCTCTGTTCTCCCAGTCAAAGCGTCCACAGTGCCCTGAAGAGGGCAGCCTGGCCAGCAGCTAACAGCAGGATGTTCACATGGAGTCCTCTGCAGGGGTACACCTGGTGAGCCCAGCACCAGCCCTGTGGAAGAACGGTGAGACCTAGTGCTCTGGAGCCCGACGGGTAGCTGCTTTACGTGGTGGCAAGTTCTCTGGAAACCACAAAGGTCTGGTCACACTCCATTTCCCAGGGTCAACTCGCCAGGAGACAGCACAAGCACAGGCGGGGGAGGTTCTTGCAGCTCTCGCTGCTCAGGCCCTCCACAGCACTAAAGCAGAACCGGCTGGGGTCCCCACAGCTCCCTTCACACCCGAGGTTCAGCAGAGTGGCATGGACAGAGTGTGGAGAGGAGGACAGTGTGCACAGAGGGCTTTGTGTGGCCTGCACAATGCCCAGTCCTGGGGGAGGCACAGGAGAGGACAGCCCAGCCAAGCTAATGGAGCAGGATGTAGGTCATGGAACAGTGCTTCAGCCACGCCCTGTTCCAGTGGGGCTTCCCCAGGACAGAATCACGATGTTGAAGACATAAAGTGCCTTCACATCCGGGAATCTTGCTGCCAAAGATTCTCACAGCCACCCATGTCCCTCCTTACCCAGCAGTCTTAATTCCTCAAAGAAGTTTGGATAACTCTGGGCTGAATTTTTTCCTGATTTCTAGCTTCTCTTCTCTGGCGGTCCCTATACCTGCTGTCAGCCCAGCGCTGGTCTGTTCTGGGGTGGTCATTCCTTACTGGACACAGAATTTGATAGACTAAAGCATGACCCATGCACTCTCCAGGTGCTCCAGGAGCCTGGTCCCTTTTCACCTTCTATAAGTCAAAAAAGGAAAAATGGGGACAGTCTCAAATGCTTTGACTGATGCATTTCCAGATTCACCAACAGACACAAGCACTGAGCACTGCGTCTCCAATAAAGCACTAACACGGTTGGCCCTCAGGCGCCGACCTCAGAGACCAGGAGTGCTGTCAGCTTTTACAGATGTCACCTTTGCAGTTTCCAGACTAGGGCCAAGGACCCAGGCCATTCTGGCTCAGCCACCAACCTGGTTGTCCCAGTCCTGGGGAAACTGTCTCTTCACTTCACTTCTGTCCTGAGATAAATCTTCCTGGAAGTGACAGTGTCCGTGAGCCAGCAGGAGCCTGTGCAGAAAGGACATGCGTGACTGCAAATGCCCACTTCTCAGTTCCTTGGAGGCACCTCCAAGAGAACAGTGACATCAGAGAACAGTGACCAGCCATGAAAGGTAAAGTCCTGCTCTAAGATGCCCAGAGATGCCCAGTGCGTAGCAACATCCCCACGAGTCCACAGGGAGCCCTGGGACTCGGGTTCTTTCCTTTCTTCTAATTATTTCCTCTCCAAAAGAACCCCGCCGGGATAGATCTTATTGAGTTCAGAATGTTCCAGGGCACATAATCAGCCTGCCCTGTTCCAAGTTGCCGCAGTGCTCTGTGGCTGACCTCCTGTGGGCCTCCTCCCTGTTCCTCCCAATTCCTCCACTGTAAGACAGAAGGCAAAGCAGCCTCTTGAAAGGAGGACACCATTGGACCTCACAGTGCCACACATTCTGTCCCCGGAGGCATGTGGGTTTGGAGGGTGCCCCTAGGGCTCCTCAAGGTACGTGGGTGCCAGGGTTAGCCTTGAGGACAGGACAGGGCCTGTGTTTTGCATGAATCGGCCTGAAATGTTTGCTGTGGACTTACCTTTAAGATGGTGCAAGGAATCCTGGGAAATATCTGGTGGGGTCTGAGGTCAGCCTGGGGCTCAGGCCCTCAGCAGGCAGCAGTATTTGGTGAGAATTTAATACCCTTTTGTTTTCTTTTATCTATTTTTATAGGACCTGTCTGTAATTGACACTGAGTTGCCTTCTTTAAAATAAACCTACCCTTTTAATAAAATACAAGTGGTTTAAAGGAAAAAATTTGTCCAAATAAAAATTTCAGGGGATATAATCCAAAACTAAGCTGAGGAAACACTGAGTCCAGCCCTGCCTCTGACGTGGGAGCCCTTCCTCAGCATCACATCACAGGAGGCGAACTCCTCCCAGGGCTCCTGACAGGGAGCTCACCACCTCTGAGGCTTCTCCGGTCGGCCGTGGGGCTCCACACCTGAGCAGGTCCTTGCAACTGGGGAGACATTTGCAGGTGGCTCCCGCTCTCTCCAGGTGCACCCCACCTCCCCTTTCAGGTGGAAGAGCCTGGCCCCTGCAGTTCGTCGACCTTTACCAGGGTCCAGAACAAAGGTTGGTTGGTTTCTTCTCTTGCAGGGCTGTGCCTGGAGCAGCTGGACCTCACCTCAATTCTGGGAGTGAGGACTGGCACACAGATAGGCTGGGCCCTGTGGAAATTAGCAGGGACCCACAGGACCAGGTGCCAGTGGGCACTCGCCATGCCTGCCGCAGGAAGGAAGACCCTTTGTTAACTAACGGGGCAGGCAGACATTCCCAAGTCCCTGCACCTGCTTCTCTTTTGTGCAGTGACACCCCCACAGGGCCCTGCCTTACCCTCCCGGTTGGGGAGCTGGAGGCTCCTGTGCGCCTCACTGCCCCGACCTTGTCTGCTCATTCCCTCACCCAGCTCATCTCAGGAGTCACAATCCTGTGCAGAGTCGCTTTCTTTCTCTTTCTTTGCAGTGCTGAGGATCCAACCCAGGCCCCCACCCCTGACAAACAAGGGCTCTTGAGCTGAGCCAGCCACACTCCCAGACCAGGGGTGACTTTTATAGACGTCTTCCTACATAAATTTGCCAAAACCAAAAAGGAGAAACTTTTGGAGCGCTATTTCCATCGGCGGCGGACACCTGGCAACTCCACATCCTGTTCTTATGCAACAGCCTCCCTTTTCATTCGGGGCAGTTTCAACCTTCTGTGTGGACGCGCTGTCGTTGCCCCCACTCACAGAGAGGACACTGAGGCCCAGAGGGGTTCTGTGAGGTGTTCGAGGTCGCAGCAGGGAACCACTGGTAGGAATGCAACAGGGCGCACGTCATGGGAATGCATCCGGTACCCTCCCTTCCACGTCAGCGCTAATGTCAAAAGCAACAACGTTTTATGGAAAAAGCTGTGGGCAGGAACCGTGGTCTCCCCGGGAGAGGGTGCGTAGGAGCGTCCTAGGCCGGCCGAGGGGCCGCGCGCCTGTGGGACCTGGGAGCCGGCGGTGACCTTCGCGGGGCCGCCCACTTCCCGAAGCCGGTGGCCTTTTGGACGAGCTGGGAGAGAAACCGTGGCTTCCCTTGGTTCCGCAACGCGCTCCGCGAAACTCAGAGCCACAGCCTCTGGTCCTGCCCCCGCCCCGCCTCCGCCTCCGCCTCCGCCCGCCGGCCCCGCCCCGCGACCCAACGAGCGCGCGCTCCCGCAGCTGTCAGCTCAGGGCCCGGCCCCGTCCGGACCGCGCTGCCATTGGCCAGCGTGGTGAGGCCCGGCGGCCTCCGCGGCGGGGGCGGCCCCGAGCGATGAATGAAGCGGGAGTGGGCAGCGCGCTGCGCTCAGAGCGCGGAGCGCAGCGCGGCGGCCGGGCCCACAGGACGGTGAGTGCCCTGGGGGCGGGAGCGGGCTCCGCGGTGGGGCGCGGCCCAGGTGCGCAGGGACTAGACCCGCTGACGTCAGGAGCACGGCAGGTGCAGGCGGAGGCCGGGCGGGACCCAGCCAGATCGAGGCAGCGTTAGTCCCGAGAGAGAGGTGTGGGATGCTGGCGGGCGGCAGGCCCGGGCATCCCCAGTGCGCCCCGAGCTCCTCCTCCGGGGGAGGCAGAACCGAGGGGAACCGGACGCAAAATTCGCCCTTCTCTCCGCGGCTTCCCAGGCAGGAAGCCCCGAGTCTTGGAAGGCGGGAGGAGGGTGAAGGGGTCCCCCGCTGCCGCGGTGCGTAAGGAAAAGTGGGTGGTGGTTGGGGGCTTAGAGCCGATTGGAGAGCGGAGCTGGTGATCTGGGCAAGTGGCTGCGAGCCCACGCAGGTGTAGACCCGGTGGGTCAGGCCGGGGACAGATGCGACTGCCCAGGGCTTCAGGGTAGCAGCGGGTCACCCACCTGCACCGGATGCTGCTGCGAGGCTAGGAGGAAATCGTCAGGCACAGAAGTTTCTCGTGGGGCTGTGTCCAGGGAGGGGAGGAGGAGTGGGATGGTTCCCACAGCCGGCACCCTGGTGCAGCTCTTGGTTCCCCTGGCCCGGGAGGATGCAAACCGGGGTGCCAGCCGCCCACCGGTGCTCCGTGCGCACATTTGGCCGGGGACCAGGAAACCCGTGACAAATCAGACGCCCCGGATTTCCACCTCCTCGGGGAGACCGGCCCCAGCTCACCAGGTCTCTGAGAGAAGGGGAGGGACCAGCGTGATCCCGCTTTGAGGACGGGGTTCTTCCCGCCTCTGACTCCATGTGGCTCAGTGTGGCCCTGTGAGGCCCGGTGTGGCGTGGGTGGCCTCCCTCCTTCGTGGCCAAGGGGTGTACTTCCCTCTGCAGACTTGGAACCCCAGTAGTTTTCCACAGCGATGGGGCTGCTTTCCATGGCTGATCCTGAAGCGTGTGCTCAGAACTTAGCTCACCTCTGCCTAGTCGGAAGCTGGCTCTTCCCAGCTCTGACAAGTTCCTCTGCACTTGGGGCAGATGGACTTCAGAGGGGAGAGCACCTGGGCCTCCTGGCTCCAGAATCTTGGTCATACCATCACTGACAGCAGGTGGCTGTCCCCTGCACAGGGAGGTGCTCTGTGCTGTTCTGGGCCCCTGCAGCGGGCATTGTTCACACTCCTACTGCCCAGGGAGCCTGCAGGCACCAGGATGCCCAAGGGGTGAGGTGAGATGTTGGCCCAGCTTGCCTACCTCCATGTTAGTCTCTGATCACTCAGGGGGTAGACCAGTACCCAGGGCACCCAGGGAGGGCTCACAGTTAAGGGGACATCGCGTTTGGCTAGGCCAGTCTGTGACCTAAGGAAGCAGGAGGAAGGGTGTCTCTCAGGGAGGGAGGCCACACATGTGCTGCGGAGGGGGCCAGGGCAGGAGCCTCTTGATTGCCATCTGGAGCCAGCTCAGCCTGACTGCCCTGCGTCAGGAATTGTCTTGCTTTCCCGCTGGGCAAGGCCAGCAGGTACTGCCTGGAAAATCTTCATGGGCTGTTCCCCTCCAAGGGAGTTATGACCTAATTGTGCCTCACTGGGCGGGGCCCTGAAGCAGGTGCTGGGCAAGTCCCAACCAGATCCCTGCCCACCACTGCGGAGGGCAGGGCAGGCAGGATGAGGGCAGTGTGGTGTGAGAGGACCTAGCAGCAGGCAGTAGACGCCCAGTGGCTGAGCTCTCACGTCCAGATGCAGAGGCTTCCTGCTCACTGTGAGATCAGAGTTCACTTGCGGAGCTTAGTATTGGGCCTGCACGGCCTGGGTCTAGAAGTGTCTGCGAATGTTACTCTGTCACCCAGGTGGTCCTACTGAGTCCATATAATTTTATGACTTCATAGACTCAGAGGACTGAGTTGTCCCTGAGTTCTCCCCAGATGGTAGGAGATGGGCCCCAGGAGGGGCAATGTGAGCCTGTGCTGTGGACAGGAGGGGTAGGTGGGGAGCCGTGCTGGCACACGCCTGCTCCTCCATGGCTGTGTCCAGTGGAGTGTGGACAAGGGCCACCATTGGACAGTTCTTGAAACCCTCTTGCTGTTTTGTTCTGGGACTTGTTGCTTGTCTGGGCTTAGTGTGGTCTTGGTGACCACAGTGGGGGCAGAACCCTGGTCCACCACAGCAAGTAATCAGAGAGGCCCTCAGGGGCTGTGCCCTTGGAGGTGCGGCAGGGGGAAGGCACCAGCAGCCCACGGGTCAGGGAGCACGGGAAATGGGCTCACTGGATCTTGGGTTGCATCCTCCTGGGGGGTCATGGCTGAGGGAACAGGAGGTGAGGGCAGGGAGCTGGGGCCTGGGGACCTCCTTCCCCTCTGTCAGCCTGCAGCCACTGTCCTCAGATGCCAAGGCCTCTGGCTTTCCTGGACACCCCTTCCTTCCCCTGGACAACCAGGGTGCAGCTTCCTTCCCTCCAGCGTCACGCAGAATCAGCATCTCAGACCACATTTCTGGGGGAGGGCGAGTGCTTTTCAAACCCCCTGCCGGCCTCAGCCAGGGCTTCGCCTGTTAGTGCCAGAGACCCCAGACTCCAGGGCACTTCCACTGTCTCCTCTCCACCCCACCAGCCCAGGCTTCTTCTGAGGCCCCTCTCGCCCACCCAGGCCTGCCTTTCCCTGTGGTTTCATCTGGAAGGTCCTGGGTATCTGAGGTATCGCCCTTGGATGTGAGCCAGAGTGCCCGGACCAGAAGGCCTCCCTTCCCCACCTGCTGAAGGCCACTGGATGTTGTCCTTGGAGTCCATCCCTCAGGAGACCCATGGGCTTAAGAAGACATCTGAAAACAAAGTGACCCAGCTCTGCCAGGCGGGTTCCTTATCTGCACAAAGCCTGGTCCTGCAGAACCCAGGAGAGCCATGAAAACCATGGGGCTGTGAACCCCCACCTTCAGGGAAACCCGGTCATGGCCAGCACTTACATGCTTACTAACAATGGCAGTGCTGCAGTGGGAGCCAGACGTGAGGACAATGCAAGCCACTCGTGTCCCTAGCCATCAAATGAGCTGGGAGGCAGGTGTGGGGACAGGCGGGGGGCCCAGGTGTGCCAGTTCCTGGGTTAGGAACTGATATGTTCCTCATGAGCCCCAGTGGTGCCCAGGCCCATGGGTGTAGAGGGGCTAGACCCTCGCCCTCATGATGTTGTGCCACATTGCAGGGGTAAACTGAGGCCCAGATAGGTCAGTGGCCTGCCTAAGGTGGGAGCACCTGCGTGGTGTGCAGACAGCCTCTGCCTGTCCTCCAGGTCCATGAGTGGTCAGGAAGCAGAGGAGGGACAATGTGCTGGCTTCCCTCAGCTAGTCCCGTCCTCCCCACACTCCCAGGTGCAGTGGGAGGAGCTGGGGGGGGCAGGTCCTCTGGAGCCAGCCCTGTGCCCCAGCATGGGCTCTGCGTCATATGTCCTTCCCTGCTGGCCTTATGCAAAGCAGCTGGCTTCCTGCACCTCACCTGCTGTGGTCACCAGGTGTGCATGCTGGGCTGTGCCAGGTGTGCAGCAGCCTTGAACCCTCCCCGTGCCTGCCCTGGAAGTACCTTGAGCCCTTTCTTGGATGTGGAAGTGCCTCCCCTCACCGCCCAGGAAAGACACCAGGGTGGTTCCGGAGGCAAGAAAACTGTGTTTGGTTCTCCTGAGGGCTGGTGACAGGGCAGGGCAGCACAGGGAGCCAGCTACAGGTCGTTGGCTGAGGCTGGTGCCTAAAGAGAGGAGAAATGGAACCTGTGGTTCTGTCCTGGTCACCAAGGCCCAGGTGGGTCTAGGAACCAGGCCTGGAGCATCCCCAGACATGGAAGGTTCCAGGCCTCCCTGGGCCATCGGGCGGGCAGGGAGTCAGGAGCAAGCACCAGCACTGTGCCAGGTTGAGGGCTACCCTGGGGAGGCCATGTCCTTCATGCCGGCTGCAAGTGGAGGCTTTGCAGGCTCCCCATCTGGTGGCCACCCGCAGGGGCCACTGGCTTCTCACAGGGCTTTCCTGAGGGAGTCACTGAGTTCTTTCCTAGACACTGGCCAGACACAGAGGAAGGTCAGCACTTGCTACCCCTGAGACACAGTGCGGGAGACTCAGCAGGGACCTGTGGACTCCCGCAGCCCCCTCATGAAAAAGCAGGCACAGACACGTGTGTACCCCAGAGCCCCCCGTGAGCCACTGGCCGCAGGCTCCAAGACACGCACCAGGCCCCAGCTAATCATCTTGGCCTAATCTGTCAGGGCTCCTCCTGTCCCGCCAGCTGTCCTGGTCAGAGCTGGGGCAGGCCGAGGGGCGCCCATGCCTCTCCAGAGAGCGAGTGCCCTGCATTCTCCCTCTACCCGAGGAGTGGAGTTTAGTCTGTGCTCTGCTCAGGCCAAGGAGGCCACCCGAGGCACCATGCCAGGTGCTTCCAGCTTTGGCTTTTTCCCTTGGGATGAAGGGCGCGGAGCTGTGGGAGATAGTGGGGCCCAGAGGCCAGCAGCGCCCCAGGGACCTTACTGCACAGAGCATCAGTGGTGGCTCCCAGTTTGGGCACATGAGCAGGCTCCACCCAGGCTCCCTGCTACTGGCTGCTCAGTGGCCACACATGGCAGAAGTCCCAGCAGAGAGTTTGTCCTAGGGACAGGGCAGTGGAGAGTGTACCCAGCTTAGCAGGGGCCATGGACCCACCTCCCACAACGGGCTGCATGTCACAGGGTCTGTGTGCCAGGAAGGTGCCAGCCAGCGTGGGCCCCGTGGGCTGTTCGTAAGTGTGATGGTGCTGGGTGTGCTGTCAGAGGCTCGTCCCCGGTGGGGACCAGGGCGAACTCCCAGTCCTACCTGCTCTCCACAGCCGGGGCTGTTGGGACCCAAGGCACAAGCAGGCTGCAGCCAGGTGCAGGGGCTATGGGACCCTTTTGGGGGACCACATTCTAGAGGGCCTGAACCCCAGTGTCCAGCATGCAACAAAGGAGCAGAGTGACCACTGCATAGGTTAAGACAGCATGTGGGAGAAGAACAACCAGCTGGACACACATAAAGGGACTTGTAAAGACCTGGCTCAGCAATTATAGAGACCAGCAAGTCCTGGGAGTTTAGACAGCCCCCGGAGGCCCAGGACAGCTGGCAGCATAGCTCCAGCCCAGAGGTGGGCAGCAGCGGCTCCCAGCAGGGGCCCCTCATGTGTAGCCTTCTGTTTTGGGCAGCTCCCACAGACCACTTGCAGTCACCTATGTTGAGAGGGTGGCCTGCTGGACCCTGTCCAGAATCAAATGCATCTCAGCCAGAACACCTTCACAGAGACACCCAAATTGGTGTCACACAAATGTCTGGGCACCCATGGCCCAGCCAGGCTGATGCACAGTAGCCCAGGGGCTAGCGGCCCAGCTCCAAGACCACTGCGCTTGGCCTCAGAAAGCAGGTGCCTCTGCAAAGGCCACAGGGAGACCCAGGCTTCAGTGCAGGGGGCTTTCTGGATGAGAGTTCCACAGGACAGGGACACCGGTAGGAGCTGCTGACCCTCCCCCGTGGGTGTGGTCTCCTCCCCCGATGGCTGCCCATCCCCTGGGCCCAGGTCTCCCTCTTGCTGTCCCCAGCTGCCCGGCTGCAGCCCTCTCCTTGCTCAGGCCCCCATCAGCATCAGCCCGGCCTATAACTCAGGCCCCATGAGAAGCAGTATCACCTCAGCTCACCTGTGCTGGCCACAGAGCAGGTGTCGTCCATCTGCGCACTGACCACCCTGCTCCACGTGGCCAGCTTTATGATGAGGGGGCAGTCCTGAGATCTCCATGGCCCTTTGAGGGAAGCCTTTGGGAGAGGCAGGTCCTTTGAATGGGGGTCGAGGGTCAAGGTGGGCTGCATCCCCCAGCCCAGTACCATCTTGAGGGATGCTGCCAGGTGCCCAGAGCACATTAGTGCTGGGAGCCTGGGGGGCTGGGGCGCATCTGCTGCTGTTGTGGGTTAGCAGACCCAAAGCTGGCAGCCCTTTGTCCAATCCCATTCCAACAGGAGAAAAGTTATGGGCCCGCTTGTGCGAGTGTGCACACACAGACTCATGTACACGTGCACATACTCGCTGGCCCTAGAGGACACAGTTCACAAGGGTCAGCCCGACCCAAGCCCAGCTGCAGTGTCTGCCCTCCGCAGAGGGGCTGGGCCAGGGGCCAGGGGCCTCACACAGCCATGGCACCCTCCTTGGCTCACCAGGTTTCCACAAAGGGCCCAAGACCGAGACGAGAGCCAGCGGACACATGTGCTGCCTGCACTTGGTGACCTGAGCTCACCTCCAAGGAAGGCCACGGCAGGATCCGCTATGGCTTCCCAGAAGTTGGCAGATCCCAGGAAGAAGCTTGCTTTTCAGGGGCCAGGCCCTGCCCCAGGCCTCACCAGCATTGTCTTGAGGAAGCCTGTGGCCACAAGACAAGGTGGGGCTGGCCACGTCTGCCCAGCCGTGTCTGGCCACTCTGTCACTGTGTGGTCACCGCGGCTGTGGCCTTCATTTCCTGAATGGGGCTGGTGTCTGCAGTGGAAAGATGCCTCAGGACTCGAGGCCTATGCCATGTGTCCAGTGCGGCTCCTTCAAGTCCAGACCAAGGCAGATGAGCAGGGCAGCTCCCTCTGGCTTGGTCACTCAACAGGGCCACATCCCTGGTGCCAGGCATCTGTGGGAGACCTTGGGAAGGCCAGGGCTTGGCAGAGTCCCCTACCACTCATCCACCCTGCTGGTGGAGGACACAAGCCAGGTCCCTGCAGGGGCTGTGGTTCTGCCCATCAGCAGCAGGACTCAGCCTCCTTTGAGGGGACCGCTACTCGTAAAAAAAAAAAAAAAAAAGAGGCTCGAGCAGAGCGTCCAGTCTTGGGAGAACAGGCTGGACTGAGGCAGGACAGGCTGCAGGTGACACAGGCATGCTCCTCGGCCCAGCCACCAGAGGCCTGAGCACTCAGAGCTGAGCACTCATCCCCTCAGGGATGCTGTGCAGGCCCAATGGTGGACACCTCCAAATGGCCACAGAATGCTTTTCACTGGCCTTCCTAAAAGGAGCAGGTTGTAAGCCCAGAAGGTCCCTGGCTAGTATTTAAAATAGGACTTTAAAGCACTCACTTGACTGTGGGGGCGGAGTCTAGTTCTAGGCCGACCTTCGCACACTTGGGTCAGGGTTCTCAGCTCAAGGTGAAGTTGAGCCCGGAGCAGGGCCACCACAGCCTTCTGCAGGATGGCTTCTTTCTTGAGCAGGAAGTTCTTGGGTTTTTTTGTGGCCACTGCTAGTCACAGGAGCTCTGTGGCCTGACTTCCTCCATAGCCTGCAGACTGGTCCTTGGGTCACCTATGTTGTGCCACAGCCACCCCAAGGCCAGGGCTGAGCAGGCTCAGTAGGCGTGGGACAAGCCCAAAGCCCACGCTGGAGTTGGCGTTGGAAAGCAAAGCCACAGGTCCCCCCCCAGAGTTTTGGGGGACCTCGTGCCACCTCCATTCTTCTCTCCATCCTGAGCCTGCTGGTAGCCCACAGTGTCTGGGCTGGTGCATGGCCCTCCCTGCCACCCTGCCCCGTCCAGCCCTGGCTCCAGCATGCCCTCTGCCCTGACCCCTGCAGCACTGAATGCGCTCACTGGCTTCCCTGGCTGATTGCTGGGTGGCTTGGCGCTGCAGGCGACCACCTGTGGCTCCTCTGGGAGGCTTGTTATTTCCGCTGTGTAAACGCGGCCCCCCTCCTTCCTTCTGGCACTGCCCTGAGGGCTGAACTGGCAGCCAGCTTGCAGAGAGATGTTGGCACTAGGAGAAAAAACCCTGGCCTGGTCACCGGCACTGAGAACAGGCCCCCGGGGATGACTGTGGTCAAATAGTTGCTGTTCTTGGCATCGAAACACAGCTGCCAATGCCCAGCAGTGCCCATTTCCAGTGTCAGCGCGGGGCCTGTGCGCACACGCCTGCCACGGTCAGGGTTCTCTCAATACTGCCTCGTAAGAAAGTCGTGGTTCCTCACACTCCAAAGCCGGCCGCCCGGATCAGGGCCTGATTGCTGCTCTCTGGCTTTGGACAAACCATGCACCCCCTTGGAGAGCTAGGCCAGGCCTGGTACAGTCGGCACCCACCAGATGTCACCAGCCAGAGGGCTTCTTCAAAGTCTGTGGCATTCCGTGCCCTTGAGAGGCAGGAGATGAGTGGGCCTTTGGGTTGGCACTTGTGGCCTCTGGCTGTGTCACTTGTGAGATGTGTGGGCTGAGGGACCAGCATTGGCAGAGGAGGTGGAGGGGGCCCGGGCGCCCAGCCCTGGGGTGCACTGCAGGAGAGGGCATCTTGTGGGGCCCGGAAGGGAGTGAGGGAGGCCATACTGTTTGGTCTCTGCCAGCCTAGAAGCAACCCCCAGTCCTGGCAAGACCCCACTCTGGCTCTGGGGCTAGTCCCTGGGCCTGTCCCTGGGCCTGTCCCTGGTTTGCCTAAAGTTCTACCCTTTATTTAAAGTATAACAAAGCCAGGAATTTGTTGTCCCCAGTGCTGGAGGAGATTTGTCAGTAAAGGCCATCCTAGCCAGGCCTCCAGAAGCACCCCAGCGCCCATGGCCCACAGCATGTCTGTGAGCTGCCACTCTGCCCTCCCAGTGCACTCTGGGCCGCCCCAGGCTCGTCACCCCCTGGGTCCTGGAGGCTCCAAGGCACCTCCTTGCCCCTTATGGCAGCCTGAGGTCCCTGGGACTCCTGGGGCCACTGTAATGAAGACTCCAGATGGTGGGGAGGGGAGGGGAGTGGGACAGACAGCAGAACCTTGTTGTCTCCCGCTGCTGGGCTCAAGTCCAGGATGGAGGGTCTCAGCACTGGGTCCCCCGAAGCCGCAAGGAGCAGCTGCCCCGTCTTGGCCTGTGGCCTGCGTGTGTTCTCACGGCCTCCTCCCCCCAGCAGACTGGTGTCCAACCTTCCCTCCTGCAAGGACCTGGTCAAATGGAATTCCCTCCTGAAGGCCCAGTGTCCACACGTGGTCCTGCTCCGAGGTCCTGGGGCAGCAGCATATCTTCTCTCGGGGCTGAGCAGGAGGCCAGGCAGGCCCAGGAGCCACATGCTGGAGGCCAGGGTCCCCTGAGCCGTGGTGTGCTCTGCCTTGGCTTGTTTCTGGAGGGAAGCCCGCAACAGGCCTTGTACCCTGGAGAGTAGCTGCCACCTGTGCTCCTGGGAGGACTTGGGCCTGGGGGAACCTGTGCCCCTGGACTTGGGCACCTCCCTTCCTGGGTGGCATGGGAGAGTGAGGAGCCTGTGAGCCCAGGGCACACACACGTGGGGGTGCTCCTGCAAGGAGGGCTGAGCCGGGCAGCGGGCTTCCACAGAGCTGAGTGCCGCTCCAAGCATTTCGGAAGACCCACCCTGTAGCACAGGCAGTTGCTGTGACCTTGGCGTAGCCTGTCCCCAGTGTGCAGGGCTCCTGGGGTCTCAGAGGCCCATCTCGGTCCCCATGCCTCGGAGACCTGGAGCCACATGATTGCTCTGTGCCACAGGGCACAAGGGCCACCCATGCATGAACCTCAGGAAGAATCGGGCTGGGCTGGCGTCTGCTGCTCACCCTGGCTGGGTCCATCGGGACGCTGCACCAGCAGGCGGCAAAGGCAGTTTGTGTGCAAGAAGAGCTCTGTGGGCGGGGAGCACGGGTCCGCTGTCCCTGTGCAGTCCTGCCGTGTCCCACTCACTCCCACCTCGAGGCCTCCACCTGGCACTTTGCCCACAGCCTCAGCCCTGCAGGCTCCTCTCCCAGGACACAGCCTCTTCCTGCGGTGCTCACAGGAGCACTGGAATGGCGACCTGGCAGGACATGGGACCAGGCAGGATGCCCCAAGGTTGGGTCTGCTCAGAGGCCACCCTGGATTTGGGAAGGGTCAGGGAAGGCTCCTGTGATGGGACGCCAGCGTGTTCCGGAGGGCCAGGTTTGCTAACTAGCACCTCTTCCCACAGGATCAACCTGGTCACTGGATTTCCGCTCAGCCACTTGGCCTGCGACTGTCTCAGGGACCTACTGAAGCCCTCGCCCTGGGGCAGGATGCCACAGCATGTCACGGTGGACAAGGGCTTCCTTTCCATGCCGCAGCTCCTTTTTCCCAGCATGCCCTCGGCCACTGAAAATGGGATTGACCCCACCCTGCCTGGCATCACTCCCGTCTCCCTGTGCTCCACCCACAGCCCCCTGGACTCCTGCGGCCAGCTCTTGTGTGAGCCCAGGGCTGAGAAGCACAGCAGCCTGGGGTCCCGTGAGGTGCACTACGTCTCTGTCTCCGAGGGTCCCCAGGACACAGAGTGTGGCTGGCGGGCCTTCGCACCCCGGTGCCTGCAGGTCTTCAACACACCCAAGGGCCTCCTCTTCTTCCTGTGCGTGGCCTCCTTCCTGCAGGGTATGACCGTGAACGGCTTCATCAACACGGTCATCACCTCCATCGAGCGCCGCTTCGACCTGCACAGCTACCAGAGCGGGCTCATCGCCAGCAGCTACGACATCGCTGCCTGCCTCTGCCTCACCTTCGTCAGCTACTTTGGGGGCAACGGGCACAAGCCCCGCTGGCTGGGCTGGGGCGTGCTGGTGCTGGGCAGCGGCTCGCTGGTGTTCGCACTGCCCCACTTCACTGCCGGCCACTACGAGGTGGAGGTAGATGAAGGGGCCAGGACGTGCCCGGCCAACCAGAGCGTGGTGTGTGCGGACAGCACCTCAGGCCTGTCCCGCTACCGGCTGGTCTTCATGCTGGGCCAGTTCCTGCACGGCATGGGTGCCACGCCCCTCTACACGCTGGGTGTCACCTACCTGGATGAGAACGTCAAGTCCAGCTACTCGCCCGTCTACATCGGTGAGTGGGCTGGCTGAGGGGCCAGGGTGGGCGCGAGAGGCCAGGATGGCGTTAGCAGAGTGAGGACAGCCAGTCCTGAGCCAGCACCTGTGGAGAGTAGTGAGGGTCTAGCCCTTCATGGCTCCCTGGTTCTTTTGGCCCCAGAGCCCCACCTGGTATGGCAGCCAGTGGTGGCTTCACCCAAGTGCCACGAGGCATGAGGGATGCTTGCCCCCATTACAAGGCCCCCAGCAGGGGCTCCAGGCCACGGGACCTGAGAACCCAGCCAAGGCTCCACATGGGGTCTGCACACCTCGTGGGGCTCCCTTAGGCATGGATGGGGCCCAGCAGGGAAGAGCCCTGTGGGCAGGTGAGGAGGGCAGGCCCCGCCCTGCCAGTCTCCCCCAAGCCCACCCCTGCTCGGCTCGGCCCCATGGGCGGGAAGTAGAGGAAGGGAACCAGGAGAGTCAGGACTTGAGACAAAGTGGCCCAGCTCCTGGGTTCTGCAGCCGCCCGGGACTGGCGTGTTCCCCACCCTGCCCAGGTGGGCCCTCTGCTGGGACCCCGACTGCAGCCTCCAGCTGTCCCTGTGTTGGGACAGTGGACCCAGTCCCCTCCCACGCCTGAGCCTCGCTCTGCCCACCTGGCCTGCTTTTTCATGTCCCCCTCTGGGACCTGGCTTTCCCAGGAGGGGCAGCTTAGAGATGATCTCAGCAGCTGGGTGGCACTTTGGGGACCAGGCTTCCTCAGCCACCCAGAGGTTGCCACCCTGGGTGCCAGGCAGGCTGGGGCTGCATTACTCCACCAGTGGATGCCTGCCTGGCTGGCCCTCCCAAACCCTAGTTGGGGGCTGGGCCCTTCCTGCACCTGGGCAAGGCCGTGGCTGCCGCCCTCACCTACAAAGTGGGTCCTGGGCACATCTGCCCTCATGGGGAGTCTAGGTTCACCTTGGGGCATCTTGAGAAGGTGATATTGCCCAGGTGTCAGGCCTGGCTCAGGCTGTGGACGGACCTGGCCCACGGGCCATGGTGGACAGCAGGTGCAAACACACGGTGTAGGCCCCTGGGAGTGCCCAGGGTGGCTCCTGAGCCCCCAGCTCTTGTCCCCCCAGCCATCTTCTACACCGCGGCCATCTTGGGCCCTGCTGCTGGCTATCTGGTGGGAGGTGCCATGCTGAACGTGTATACGGAGTTGGGCCAACGGTGAGTGACCTGGGTCCCTGCACAGAGCCAGAGCGGGGGGAGCTGGGGACGGCCTTGCTAGGGACTCGGGGGTCTGTGGGCGGCTCTGGGAGCCCGGCCTGGGGGAGGTGGGGCAGGGGGCTTCCCTGTGCCCCACCTGCTGGGTCCAGCCCCTTTCTGCTGCCAGCCCAGGGTGCTCTGTGCCCTCTGTTTCCCGAATCTTGTCTGTGATGGTAGTTTTATAACTAAAGCAGGAGAGTTGGGCACCATGGCCACACCTGTCATTCCCGCCCCTTGGAAGCTGAGGCAGGAGAATCTCAAATTCCAGGACAGCCGGAAACTTAGTGAGACCCTGTCTCAAAAAAATGAGGATGGGGGCTGGGGACGTGATTCCTTGTTTTAATGCCCAATACCAAACAATAATTTTTTTTAAGCTGGAGGGTGAGAAAGCAAGAACGGTGGGGAGAAAGAGATGGGGATGGAAGGGAAGGGGGAGGCCCACCCTTGCCACCCAGGGCCACAGGGCTCTAGGTGGCTCCAGTCCTTTGTCCTGTCCACAGAGGGCACATGTGTCTCGGGCGCCAGTATCCCTTGGGACTCTGCCGATGGCACCTGTTGGGGCCTCTAGAGCTCTGTCCTTCCAGAAGCTCTAGAGGTAGGGTAAGGTGACACATTGAGTGTGACTGGACAGTGCAGGGCCTGGAGGGGCCGGGGCTCATGTCCCCTCGTCTGACACTTAGCTCCCTGTGCAAAAAGGTGGGAGGCAGAGCAGGTCCCCCCCAGGGCAGCCATGGTGTCTCCTGTTGGACAGAGCAGAGAGGCTGCCTGAGGCTTCCTCACTCTGCTGGGTGCCCATGTCCCTCTGCCCCTCCACAGGCCACCCTGCTCCCGCTCCTCCCAGCCTGGGGCTCCAGGGCTGCTGCTTCCCGTGCACTGTAATTGCATGTTCTGTGCAGGTCACAGTCACCTGTGCAGGGGTCTCTGCGGAGCTTAGTGCACTCCAGCTGAGCCCTCTGGAGCCCAGGGGTGCTATCTGTCCCCCTCTGTGCTGGCTTGGGTGTGGGACACTCTGCTGTTGCTTGGAGAGCCCTCCCCTCCTGGGCCCCTTGGGACTGGGCCGCAGACCCCCTTTCCAGGTCCTGAGTGCAGGTTGTACCTGGAGCCAGCTGTCCCAGGGGATGTCCAAGCCAGCGAGTGGCCAGCTTTCAGTCTGCAGCGGATGGCAGCTGCAGTGTGTGGGCCTCTATTGACCATGTGTGGAGGGACTCTGGGGGTCTGCAGAGGAGGAGCCAGTCAGTCACCTGGCCTGTGTGTAGTGGGGAGGGTACCACTGAACCAGTTGGTGACCTTGATGCCATCACCCTCCGACAGGACAGAGCTGACCACAGAGAGCCCGCAGTGGGTTGGTGCCTGGTGGATCGGCTTCCTGGGTGCTGGGGCTGCAGCCTTCCTCATCGCCATCCCTATCCTCGGCTACCCCCGGCGGCTACCAGGTGGGTTTACCCCCTTGCCTCCCCATCCACTTCCTCCTCCAGGTCCTTCTGACTGCTGGGGAGCAAGGGGGGTCTCAGCGTCCTGATCCAACCTCCTGTTGGGAGGAGGGACGTGCTGCAGGCTGGGCAGGCTAGTCAGCCGTAGCTGTGGCCTCCTTCCGTGGCCTCCTCCCACCGCCCCTGGCCACGCAGCAGCCTGTCCTGCCCAGGGCAGGCCCTTGGTGCTCCCACTGGCCCCAGGTAGCCCCAGGTGGCACTGGGTTTCTGGGGGACTGTCTGCCCTCCGAGGAGTTGCTGCGAAGGTGTCAGAGGAGGTGCCCCCAGACCTGGGGTGGAGCAGCAGTCAGGGTCGGCCCACAGAGCCTGTGCCCTCTGGGAGCTGCGGCCACCTGCTGACTCTCCCTCCAGGCTCCCAGCGCTACGTGGCCATGAGGGCAGCAGAAGCACAGCAGAGAGAGCGCGGCCACGAGGCAGCGAGCAACCCGGCCCGCGGGAGGACCATCCGAGACCTGCCCCTGTAAGGCCCTGGGGAGCACGGCCTGGTCCTCAAGACCCCCAGAGGCCCTCCTGGGCCACGTGGTGACCCCTCAGCCCCTCAGCCTCTTTCATGACCCACCCACCCCAAAACATGGGCAAAGATTAGGCAGAGCCTCCTGGGCCAGGGTCACGCCCTGAGTGAGGGCTGCGGCACCATGGCTCCCTTACTAGGGGCCGGGGCCTCAGCCCACACCCAAGGACACCCCGTGGCACCTTGCAGCCCGTAGAGAGCCTACTCCATACCAGCAAGGTTCCCTGTGGCCTGTGTGCCCCAGGGGTCTCCAGGAAGCTGCGTCGGGCCCCAAGACCCCCTGAAAGCCCTGTCCCACAGCCTGGGCCCTGCTGCTTGGCCAGGTGATGGGGATCACCTGCAGGTGGCCCTGGTTCTGTGGGACACTGCTGCCACCCTCCTGGCCACCAGCCCACCTCCCCCCACAGTCACTTCCTCGGCTCCTGTCCTCACCCCACCCCCTCCTCCTTCTCTGTGGTCTGGCTTCATTGTCTTTGTGCATAAAGGGACAAGGCCTGAGCTGCTGGGGCCTCAGAGGGACAGTGGGGAGCTGTGGACCCCTGGTACCCAGGGTCTTCATCTCGCAGGACTCTGTATTCCATGAGGCTCTCCACAGGGAAGGGGGAGCTGTCCACTGAGGAGGGGTGACCCATGGCATGGCCAAGCAGGCCCCATAGACGGGGGTGCTAGAGCAGCCACGCCAGGCCAGGTATGCTCCCCACTCCCAGCAATGATGGCTCAGAGCCAACGGCCGACAGCCAGTTTAGCACAGAGCAGTGGGCCTCATCCAGGGTGGACATGGGCCCCATGGGCCTCTTCAGTGCGTCAGGGCTAGTTTCCTAGAGCAGCCATGGTGGGAACTCCAGGAGCACACTCTCCCCTGAGGTCACAGCTGGTTCTCTGGAAAATTCAACACGAGAGTCTGCCCAGCAGCCTGCGGCTGGATGAAGAGACAGGATGTCTGCATTCCTCCGCACAGAGCACTGCTCCCCAGCCAGGCCCCCCACGGCCAGGCAGGCCTGGGCAACTCTCAGGGCATCACCACCCACTCTCAGTCCCTGAGCACCAGGACCAGCCAGTGCCCTGCACCCACCAGGACCTGCAGGACCAGCCTGTATCCCCACACCCACTGGGATCTGCAAGACCAGCCCATGCCCTGTGCCCACCTGGACCTGCAAGACCAGCCTGTGCCCCACACCCACCAGGACCTGGAACCAGCCCATGCCCTGTGCCTATCGGGACCTTCAAGACCAGCCTGTGCCCTGTGCCTGCCTGAACCTGCAAGACTAGCCCATGCCCCGAGCCCACCAGGACCTAAAGAATCAGCCTATGTCCTGTGCCCACCAGGACCTGAAGGATGGCCTATGCCCTGTGCCCATTGGGACCTGCAGGGCTCCCATGCCCCATGCCCACCGGGACCTGCAAGACCAGTCTGTGCCCTGTGCCCACCTGGACCTGCAGGACTAGCTGTGCCCCGTGCCCACCTGGACCTGTAGGACCAGCCTGTGCCCTGTGCCCACCTGGACCTGCAGGACCAGCCGTGCCCCATGCCCACCTGGATCTACAAGACCAGCCTGTGCCCTGTGCCCACCTGGACCTGCAGGACCAGCCATGCCCCATGCCCACCTGGATCTACAAGACCAGCCTGTGCCCCGTGCCCACCTGGACCTACAGGACTAGCCATGCCCCATGCCCACCTGGATCTACAAGACCAGCCTGTGCCCCGTGCCCACTGGACCTGCAGGACCAGCCATGCCCCGTACCCACCTGGACCTGCAGGACCAGCCTATGCCCCATGCCCACCTGAACCTGCAGGACCAGCCTGTGCCCTGTGCCCACCTGGACCTGCAGGACCAGCCGTGCCCCATGCCCACCTGGACCTGCAGGACCAGCCTGTGCCCCGTGCCCACCTGGACCTGCTCTGGGACGGGGTCTCTTGAGCACTCTCTTCTTCCCCGTGTTGAGCCCTGGGAGCTCAGTAGCTGACGGAGAGAAGCCTTTTTCACCCTGAAGTCATACAATCTTGAAGTCTGGCGAGCTCCTGTTCCACATGGAAGGAGCCCTGCCAGTGCTGCTGGGGCCTGCCTGGCACCTGCGCCACCCCCTCGCCTGCCTGGACTCCGAGAGGTGCCTGCTGGCAGAGTCGGCTCCGAGGCGACGGCGGCTACGCAGTGCACACCTCCTTCTCAGAAGCAATTTTTGTCCTGCGTCCTCGTAACAGGGGCCTTCGGGTGTCAGAGTTGAGCATCGCCTTGACACAGGCTCGGGCAGGGTGCTTCGCCTGTCCTGCTGAGACAGGAGCCACAGGACCACGGAGCCCTGGGCGCCCTGGGACCCTGAGAGGATGCACAGAGCGGCTCATGCAGGAGCGTCCTCAAGGGCCAGCGTGCACGCAGAGGGTTCACAACCACCTTCCCTAGGGCTCTCCGGAAGTTGCTTTCTCGTCAAAAAACGGGAGAGAGCCTACCCTGCTGTGAGCCGGAGACGGTGCTGTGCCCTGTCCAGGAGACCAGTGGCATCTGGGAACAGGGAGGGACCCCATGAGGCTACTGAGACAGCTGGGCATTTGACTGCAGTCCCGCCAAGCCCCACTGCTGGGGCGGATCCGCCCCCGCCCTCTCAAGTGCCTTGTGTTGCTCGGCTGAAGCCTTCAGTCAGCAGTCAGCTCAGCGGCCTCCTCGGGGCACCCTGCTCTCACCCTGGCCCAGGGGGGCAGACTGAGGTGCCTCCCCACTGGGAAGCTGTTGGGGGACATGCACCTGCCCAGGTGCCTCGGGTGCCAGACAGATGGAAGCCGCGAATAGAGGCCCTGTCCTCCCGCATCCTCAGACAGATCCACCGTGGCATCAGCAGGCTGTGTCAGCCCTAGGGCCTGACTTCACCCCACCCCTCCATGGCCACTGTCCCCATGCGCAAGCCAGAGAGGTTGGGAGCTGGCCAAGCCCACCCAGGGCTCCTTGAAGGGCCTACTTCCCGTCCCCAGAGGCTCCCTGCCCCTTCTCCCAGGTCTGGAGGCTGAGACCTCTTGGCAACCCCATGCCCTGTCCTGGGCCCACCCAGCCTGGACTTGGTGACCACTGACTCCCTGTCATTCTCTAGGCCCCTCTGCTGGTTGTGGTGGGCACCACCAGCGGGCACTTGAGCAGTGTCTGGTCACTCAGATCTCCTTGTGGGGTGGCCAGAAATGTGGCCTTGACAGAGCCAGGGTTCTTGCCCGATCAGTTTCAGCAGCTTTCAGGATGAGAGGGTCAGAGGGGCCCTCTACCTTCCAAGCCGAGTCTTATGCCCATTCCTGGCTTCTATGGAATAAATGTGGGGTGCCCCCTCACTGCACTGCACTCCACTGCCCCTCAGAACTGGGGCACGTGGTGCTCAGGGGGGTGGGCAATGGCTTTAGGGTGGATCTGGCCAACTCTGACCCTCTGACTCCTCTCTGGTTTCCATTCCCCCTTCCCTGTCTAGCTCTATATGGCTCCTCCTGAAGAACCCCACATTCATCCTGCTCTGCCTGGCAGGGGCTACCGAGGCCACACTCATCGCCGCCATGTCCACGTTCGGGCCCAAGTTCCTCGAGGCCCAGTTCAGCCTGAGTGCCTCAGAAGCTGCCACCTTGTTTGGTGAGGATCTCGGGGTGCTCTGCAGAAGGGACCCTGCTTCTCCACTAGTCAGGAAGCAAGTGTCCAGGGAGCCTGGTGGAAGGACCATGTCCCTCGGAGTGGGCAGCGCTCCAGGCCAGCGGGTGGGGTGGGCTCCACCAGTTCACCACCCAGGCCACTTTGCTATTTGTCACAGATGGGGTCCGGGGCTGTCTGTCCCTGTGAACCGGGCACTGGTGTCCCCAGGCTTCTTGGTGGAAGCCTAGACCGCTCAGTGGCGAGGCAGCTGGCCTCCAGGGCCTGTGGGGGTGCTCAGGCCTCCCTCAGCGGTGCTCACAGGCACCCTGGGCTGGCAGCTGCCCCAGCCCCATGGACCCCACACAGGGCAGCAGGTGCCCCAGGTGCGGTGCAGCATGGGCAAGGGTCAGCATGCTGGCCTACTGGCCAGGTCCCCATGTGCAGGGCCCAGAGAGGGCATCAGACTTGGGACCCCTCCCCAGACACCACTCCTCACCTGGCCCCACTGGGCTTATCCTACGTGCCCAGACCCACCCGGTCACTCCCTCAAGCCCCTCTCCCACTCCCACACGCCCTCCTCTCTCTCCTGCCCCCACCGCGGGCCTGGGTCATGTAGCCAAGGGCTGAGTTGGCCCCAAGGCCTCCTGGTGCACCTCTCAGCATGGAGGCCATGTGCCCAGCAACCCCAGCCTCCCATCAGACGCAGTCCAGGTTGGCCTGTAGGCTCGGCGGGGCCCAGGGTGACGAGAGCTGCCCTGGGCTACGCCCTCAGACCCTGCACAGAGGCTCTGCCCAGGCAGCAGCTGGGAGCTCAGCCAGTCCCAGCACTGCCCGGCCTGTCTCAGTTTCCCTGCCCACAAGTGGAGGCCAGGACCTGGGCCCTGCCTGACCCTCCCGTTCCCCAGGGTACCTGGTGGTGCCGGCGGGTGGTGGAGGCACGCTCCTGGGCGGCTACTTCGTGAACAGGTTCAAGCTCCGCGGTTCTGGGACCGTCCGGTTCTGCCTGCTGTGCACCCTGATCAGCCTGCTGTCCTTCTTGGTCTTCCTCACACACTGCCCCAATGTGCCCGTGGCGGGCGTGACGGCTGGCTATGGTGGAAGGTGAGACCCAGCAGCAGGTGCCACACCAATGGGCACTGGTGTCCCCCGATGGCTTCCCTAGGGCAGGAAAGGGTGAGGATGGCCCTGGCAGAGCGTCCACTGCACCGCCCACCAGGTCCTGGCTCTGTCCCCTGAAGTGTCACATGCTCTGGGCCTCAGTCTCCTCTGCAGGGGGTGGAGTAGTGCCAGCTCACAGGGCCCTGTGCTGACAGGAGTGTGGTGGGCTCGCCCTGGGGAGGGGATGCCAGGGCCCTGTCCCTCGGGGTCAGTGGGGTGAGATGCTCGCACACGGCCCACACCTGCGCCCAGCCTTTGTCTCCGGGAGCCCTTGAGCTGACGTCCTGGAGCCTGCCGAGTGGCCTAGGCCCCAAGGTGCCCTCCCCACACAGGGCTCTCCATGGAGGAAGTGAGGAGGCCGGTCCTCAGGTGCCACCAAGACTCTTTATTAGTTGGGGACAGAGGAAAGGTGGAGCAAGCGTGCACCATGCTGGGCCTGGTGCTGCTTCGCGATGGCGGGAAGCCTGGGTGCACGGCCTGCGTGGGGCGAGATGAGGCCAGGCAGTTGTGCCTGATGTTCTTTCCTAATACCCTGGGGCCCCTCAGGGAAAGGGAGGCCAGACAGAGAGGGTCAGCGCACTGACGCCAGCCCCCTGGGAGAACCGGAGGCACCTAGCTGATCAGCGACTCACAGGTCGCTCAGGGTGGCACAGACCTGTGGGCGTGTGGCCTGCTCTGGGTTGCCCTGGGCCATGGGCACCTGGCCCCAGCCTCCCTCCCACTGCCCTGGTCTCCCCGCAGCCTCCTGCCCAGAGGCCACCTGAACCTTACAGCCGCCTGCAACGCTGTCTGCCGCTGCCGGCCCGAGCACTACAGCCCCGTGTGCGGCTCCGACGGCACCCAGTACTTCTCCCCCTGCCACGCAGGCTGCCCCGCCGCCGAGACAGGCCCAGGTGGCCAGAAGGTAAGTGGCCACTGCCCCACCCCAGCCCTGGGACTGGGAGGCCCAGGCCTGCTCCCTACCACCAGTGCTGCCGTTGGCTCCTCAGGTGTACCGAGGCTGCAGCTGTGTCCCCCCGAGCGTCTCTGTGGAGCCTGGCCACGCCGCTGAGGGGAAGTGCCCCTCCGCCTGCCCCAGCAAGCCTCTGCTCCTGGCCCTCGTGTTCCTGGTGATCCTCTTCACCTTCCTCAGCAGCATCCCCGCGCTGACCGCCACGCTGCGGTGAGTAGGTCACCTGCCCTCAGACCCCGGCCAGTGCTGGAGTGACACCACCCAGGGAGGTGGCAGCCTGGCGGGTGTGGCTTGGGTGCAGCCACACTTGTGTGTGTGGACACTGCGGTTCTCCATTGCAGGTGCGTCTGTGACCAGCAGAGATCCTTTGCCTTGGGAATCCAGTGGATCCTAGTCAGGACCCTAGGTACCCTGCAACCCTAGAGTGCATGTACCCTGTACGCTGTTCACTGCCCAAGGGCCCACCTGGGTGACTTCTCCCTAAGCTGGGCCGCCTGGCATGACACGGCTAGCAAGGACCCTTTCTCTCACTGACCACTAGAGGGAGTCCTTGGTCTTCTTTTGCCCAGAGGGTTGCCTCCCTCATTAACACAAAGTCCCCCTGCTTGGAGATGGGGCACTCCCGACCCTGTGCCAGTCTGCAGAGAATGGGCCACTTGCGCCCCTTTCGCCCCTGACAACACCAAGGGCAGAGTTGCCTTGCCCAGAGCCCACACACGTTGGTCTCCACTGCCCCCAGTCCCCTGCCGGGTGCTAATCCAGCCCTGTCCACAGGCAGCATCCCAGGGCCCATTGCCTTCGGCTGGGTGATTGACAGGGCCTGCCTGCTCTGGCAGGACCAGTGTGGCCAGCAGGGCTCCTGCTTCGTGTACCAGAACGCGGCCATGAGCCAGTACATGCTCATCGCAGGGCTCACATACAAGGTAAGGAGGCCCAGGACTACAGCAGAGGGCCCAGGGTGGTTCCCCCCAGCGAGCTAGGGCTCAGGCCAGTCCGTGTATCCAGCTCTTGCCTCCACAGACCTTCCCACAGCTGGTTTTCAAAGGAGTGTCTTCCCCATCCCACAAGCTGGGGCTGGAGGACCAGCGTACTGTGGAGGGAGTCCTGGCCAGGAGTCAAGGGCAGCCGCCCCTGGACTGCAATGCGCTCCCAGGCCAGGCCTCATGGGTGAAGTCCCTCATGTCCCAGCCTGACCCTCTTTCTTCTGCTCTTAAGAGAGCTCCCTGTCGGCACTGGGGCTCCCTGGGGGGCAGCGCAGTATTGGTGGGTCCTCCCTGAGGTACAGAACACTGAGCCTCCAACCTGCCTCCGGGTCTGGGTTGAGGCAGGGAGTCTTGGCCCCTGAGGATTCTCAGCCACCTGTGGTTTTCCTCTTGGGATTAGCATAAAAATAGCCAAGTCAGAGGGGATTGTGCAGCTCTGCAGAAGAGCAGGGTTAGCTCCAGGGCACTGCCCTGCACTGCTCCTGCTGCCAGGGTGCCCCAGGGCTCTGCAGCAGACAGGCCCTGGGTGGGCCTCGGATGGTGTGTGGGGGGTGCAGACAGACTCCAGGGAACACTGGCCTTGGGCCACTAGAAACAGCCCTCCCAAGTGCTGTCTCAGGCCTGCAGCCCGGGGGGGTGCCCAGGAAGCGCAGTGGGTGATCCCCTGAGGGTGTGCCCACCCGTGATTGCACTCTGCACATGGCCCCTCACACCTGGCAAAGTCCCTGTGGCCCCAGGCGTCAGGCAAGGAAGCCCAGCTCCACCCCGACACAGAATAGAGGCCCTGCATGGGTCACTGCCCCTGCAAGGTCCTACAGACCAGCCCCAACAGCAGGACACCTCCATCAGGGCTCTGAGGCCAGAGTGTGAGGTGCCAGCAGAGCAGCCAGCAGCTGTCGCCTGGGCTCAGGGAGAGCCGCCCACCTCTGTGCAGCAGGTCTGGGTGCAGATGCCTGCCCCGCACCCCCAGCCTCCAGCGCCCTCCCCTCGTGCACCAGTCTCCTATGGGGACACCAGTGATTGAATTTAGGGCCACTTAAATCCAGGACACCTAGTCTTAGATCCCTCAGTTAATAACCTCTGCTAAGACCCTCTTCTAAGTCCCCCCACATGTCTGGGTTGGGACCTGCACATGTCCTTTGGGGGACACTGCCTACGCCCTCTGCAATACTCCCTGGCCCCATCCTCTGCCTCCCCTCACTTCTGCCTCCCCTCACTGACAGGTGGGAGTCACCCGGGAACCCTCTCTCCAGAGGGGGTTGGGCTCTAGGGTCCTTGAGAGGGGCAGCAGCCAGGTCCAGCAGGCCCCTGCTGTCTGTCCCACAGGTTCTGGGCTTCCTCTCCTTCGCGGCCGCCTGCTTCCTGTACAAGTCCCCGTCGGGATCTTCTGACGGCACGGAAGCCTCCCTGCCCAGCCACTCCTCCGCCTCCGAGAGCCCCACAGAGCCCCAGCAGCAGAGCAACCTCTGACGTCCCCTCGGAAGGGCCAGCACTAAACCCCCAACCTGGATCCTGGCCTCCTAGGGTTCCCCAGCTTCGACCCAGCAACGGCTGGGGGATCACAGCCTCCGAGGCAGGAGGCTGTCCGAGGTGGGCCTGGTGTCCAAGCTGGGCCTTCAGGACGGCACACCCCGTGGGTGGCTGGCCTGGCCCTGACTTCCTGCCTCTTCCGAAGCCTGGAGTACCTGTGGGCTGTGCCAGGGTGCCCCTACTGGACCTGTCGCCTGAGCTGCTGTCACCGCCTGTCCTCGAGCTGTGGCCTCTGCACTGGAGGGGGAGAAACTTGTGTAAATATGTTTGTGGACCCACATTTTGCATAAAGCACATTTATAGATGTTTCATACCTGGTCACAGGGGGTCCGTCAGGGCCAACTCCCGTGGCGTGAAACCTGCAGGGAGAGGCCAGTAGTCAGCCAGGAGTGCTGCTCTGTCCCCTTCAAACTGTGCATATGTAAATACATTTTAATATTTAAAGCTTACATCCTGTACCAGAGTTTTATTCCATGAATCTGCAAGGGTTGGTGGCTTTGTCCATTCTTCATGTAGTTCTGTGTTGCAGGCTGTCCCTGGCACTGGCCAGGCCCACAGTGCCCTGCTGGGCACCCTCCTTTCCCCTGCAACCTGAGAACAAAGCCACAGCGGCCAGACTCCACCTCAGGGCCCACCGTGGACAGGCCCACACCGCCTGCCTCCCCACCCACAGATGACCTGCCCCATCTGTGCGTGCCCAGAGTTAGGGGGCAGACGCTGCTAACAAGGAGGGCTACACGTCTGTGTCCCGTGTGACACACGGTGCGAGGGAGCCCACAGGGCCCTCCGGTGTGCAGGACCACAGCACTCCCGACAGACAGAGGAGACAGTGGGCTCTGCCATTTCGGGGAGGCTGTCAAGGGAGGCCTGGGGGCGAAGGGCCCCACGGCTGCTGCTAGGAACCTACCCAGCGAAAGCACGGCTCTCCTCACAGAGTTCTTGCCTACTGCATGCCCACCTTCTCCTCCCACAAACCAGACAGAGGACAGATGCTCCCTGAGTCAGCTACACCCCAGGGTCCACTTCTGCACCCTGGAAACCAGGCCTCAGGAGCGTGGATAGGCGGGTGGGGAATCACATCTTTAGGGCAGAGCAAGACAAGGAGGGCCAAGGAGCCCCAGGATGCGCAGGTCCAGGCCACATCACTCTCCAAGGAGGGTGCCTAGGACAGACACTGGAGCACGTTCCCCAGCACACCAGCTCCCACTTAGACTCTGGCTGGCCTGAGCCAAAAGACATGGAAACAAATGCATGAATATGTTCTTAAATTTATGTGGCACACAAATACTTGGAAGTGGTGCACTCCATGTACCTCTCCCTGGTCATCAGCAGGGCTGAACCATGACCTGGGTTCATGCGCAGAGGCCTCACCTCAGGGTGTGTTTGGAGATGGGCCTCTGAGAGGGCCTTAGATCTGTGGTCAGCCTCCTCACAGGGAGGCTCCAGGGCAGCGGCTCGTCCTGCCGTGTGAGCCCGAGAAGCTGCAGCTCTGGGGACACAGTACACCTGTGCCCTGAGTGGCCAAGTGCAGGCAGCAGCTTTTCTCCCTGGCTCCTCCTCCAGAGCCACTTGGCCACTTCCTGTGTGTTCCCTGGGGCCAGGCCTCATGCTCCTGACCCACAGTCACTCTTCACTTGCCCAGGACACAGTGACACCACCGTTCTGTCCAGCCACCCTCCCAAGCGCAGGTTACCTTTCCACTTAGACAGATTTTAACACAAATAGCTCACGTGCTCTCACTGGGGCTCAGGCTACATGTCCACTTGAGGATGTCTGGCTGCCCCTAAATTTTGGGGTCCTGGAGTCTCCCTAGCCTCATCTTATGTACCCCACACAGTCCAGGCCACACTGCCCCAGGTCCCATGGGATTCCCACAGAGCCCACCTCAGCCTCTGTCCAGGAACCCAGCTCCGTCTGCAAGCCCTCATCCAACATCCAGGCTGACCATGGTCCACAGCCTGGCCAGGTCACCTGCTCCTCCAGGGACACCTCCAGCTCTCGCCCCTGGGAAGGCCAGAGGCAGAGGCCTTGGGCATGCCAGGATGTTCTACTGAGCTGTGCTCTGTCTTCCCAGCTTGAGGCTGTTGGATCCCCAATTGGAGGATCCCCAGCAAAGGTGACCTCATGCTCCTACCCCCAAAGGGCACATGGAACCACCCTGGCCAAAACAAATGAGTATTTTCTGAAGATGATTCTGGCCAGGTGCCCAGAGCTCTGGCTGTGAGCTCTGAGCAGGGGCCAGGTCCTGGCTCTTAGTGGGCACCCAGTGCAGGAGCATTGGGCAGGACCACAGTTACTACCAGTGGGCACCAGGGGGCAGGACAGGCCTGGCCTGAGCCTGCCAGCAGGGACAGAGTCCCCTCCACAGCCAGGGCTCCTCCCATCCCAGTGGGAGCTGGCAGCCTGGTTCCCTCCCCCAGCCTCCCCAGAGGTGTTTCTGCACTAAGCTGGATGGGGCCTTCCCCAAGTTCTGGGCCAGCCCCTCCTTTCTAGGAAGTGGGCAGGGCCTGTGACCAGCTGTGAGCCAGAAACCAATGGGCTCCCTGGCCACAGAAACCACAGCTGAGAATCAGTGCTGGTCCTATTCAGAGCCCACGTGGTGACCAGGAAGGTCACCCAGGTCAGAAGGCCGCTTGGCTGGACTCCCTGGAAGGAGCCTGGGGAAGCAAGTCCTGTCCAGGGAAATCCCCAAGCAGAAACTAGACACTCAGCTCCCTGGCATCCTCTCCCTGAGGGAGAAGCCCCTGACCTGGCCCCACAGGGTGGACCACCTGCAGAAGCTGCCCTGCCTCCAGCTCCCTCTTCCATTCCTTTCCTCCCATCTCTGCCCTTGACAGGGTCTGGGCCCCTCCAACCAGAGTGTTGGCTTAAAAAAAAAAAAAAAAAACAGATTTATTAACATGCATATCACATGGCACACAAGCCTGCCACTCCAGGAGCACAGTCCCTCAGGTTCTGGGTGTCTGTGGTTGCAGGACCACCGCACATCTGCTGGAACATTCTCAGGGCTCCACAAAGACACTGGAACCCTGTGCCCTGGCCCTGCTAGCCCCCAACCACTCAGCTGGGCTCTCCACTGCTATGAAGTCTTCCTAGAATGATAAGACTTCCTGCCAGAGAAAAAAAGCTTCCTAAAAAGAATGAGAACTTCCTAGAACAGATGAGGACTTCCTGTCAGTGAATGAAGACATCCTAGATCAGATGAGAACTTCCTGTCAGTGGATGAGAAATTCCTGTCAGTGAATGAAGACATCCTAGATCAGATAAGGACTTCCTGTCAGTGGATGAGGACTTCCTGTCAGAGGATGAGAACTTTCTAGAACAGATGAGGGCTTCCTGTCAGTGAATGAGGACTTCCTGTCAGTGGATGAGGACTTCCTGTCAGTGGATGAGAACTTTCTAGAACAGATGAGGACTTCCTGTCAGTGGATGAGGACTTCCTGTCAGTGGATGAGGACTTCTTATCAATAGATGAGGACTTCCTGTCAGTGGATGAGGACTTCCTGTCAGTGGATGAGAACTTTCTAGAACAGATGAGGACTTCCTGTCAGTGGGTGAGGACTTCTTATCAATAGATGAGGACTTCCTGTCAGTGGATGAGGACTTCCTGTCAGTGGATGAGAACTTTCTAGAACAGATGAGGACTTCCTGTCAGTGGATGAGGACTTCTTATCAATAGATGAGGACTTCCTGTCAGTGGATGAGGACTTCCTATCAGAGGATGAGAACTTTCTAGAACAGATGAGGGCTTCCTGTCAGTGAATGAGGACTTCCTGTCAGTGGATGAGGACTTCCTGTCAGTGGATGAGAATTTTCTAGAACAGATGAGGACTTCCTGTCAGTGGATGAGGACTTCCTATCAATAGATGAGGACTTCCTGTCAGTTGATGAGGACTTCCTGTCAGTGGATGAGGACTTCTTATCAATAGACGAGGACTTCCTGTCAGTGGATGAGGACTTCCTGTCAGTGGATGAGAACTTTCTAGAACAGATGAGGACTTCCTGTCAGTGGATGAGGACTTCCTGTCAGTGGATGAAGACTTCCTAGAACCTATGAGGACTTCACATCAATAGATGAGGGCTTTCTGTCAGCTTAGTGGCTCCTCCCTGATTGCAGGGCTTCTGAGGCAAGTGGGTGGCAGATGGCTTCCTCCCTTTCCATGGCTGAGTAGTTGCACTAGAAGACAGACCACTTGTGCTCCCCCACTGTTTTACGGAGAGGAGGAGTCCCTTGGCTCCCCCAGCTGCCTCAAAGCCAAACTGCCATTTGAGCTGCCTCAAAGCCATTAGTGCCACCCTGGAATTAGGACAAGGCCCTCCATGGGACTCAGGCACACCAGGGGCCTCTCAGGGGGAGGGTGGCAGGAGGGTCAGAACACCAGGCCGTCCTCCTGTACAGGGTGCTTCTCCAGCAGCATGGCCCTGGGGGGCTTTTAGGCCCTGGGCAGACCTGGAGGGCCTGGGGGGTGACTAACCTACCCCTGCCTCAGTTTCCCCACTGATGCAACAGCCTCAGCTTCATCCTGGTTGCTGAAGCCTGGAGCAGCTGGTTTACAGCCAGCATAGAGCAAGTGTGCATTGCACAACTAAGGTCCCCATTGTCCTGTTGGACAGGAAGGGGATTGAGGCAGACGGCAGTGACGCCTGCCCTGGCTTGACCTTGGAGGGGTCTCTGGTGACCCCGGCAAAGGCTGTGGCTGAAGGCCTCTGATACTTGCCAACCCCCACCGAGCTCAAGTCTCCAGAGCAGGCAGCAGCCCCACCCAGTCATTGATTCCCTCAAGAGCAATTTAGGACTTTCCAGGATTAATTGCAGCAGTGGGTAGCTGGGCCATCGCCACACCTGGAAGTCACTAATTAGGAGCCTAATTGGCCTCAGGTCCTCCACTTCTCACCCAGGGCTGGTTTGCAGTTAATGACTGTGTCCAGAAAGCACGACACAATAATGACGATTGGTACTTACACCTCCAAGGCCCAGGAGTGCACCAGAGGGCTCTTCTGACTCCAAAGCAATCTAGACCACCTAAACCAGGATGCTCGGAGCAGTGGGGGCTGCCTGGGGGACAGACTGAGGGGAGGGAGGCAGCTGGAGGTGGTGGAGGTGGGTGGCCTGGAGGGCTGGGAGGTGGCCTGGGGCGCTGGCAGTCTGCTCTGCCTGCTGTGGCCCATCAGTAGGTCCTCTCTCATTCTGTCTTGTTTTGTTCTTAAGGAAGAAGAGTGAATTTAGGAAGCTGTAAACACAGTCGGTGACTTACAGATTGTTCTCCTCTAATTGGGTTTATGCCAGGGCCGTGATGGATGTCCACAGCACGCATTCCAGAACGCTGGCCCCGGAGGGCGAGCTGCCTGTCCTCTGGGGAAACAGCGCTTGTTGCCCACGTTCCAACGCTGGCCGCTGGCCGAGAGAAAGGGCAGCGAGGAGGGCAGTGGAGGCTGTAGCAGGGATTCCCCACCTGGGAGACCCCAGCAGACTGTGGGAGTGAGCAGACGCCTTGTTGGGCAGACAGGGAGAGCCCCTCCCCCAGGAGCCCAGCCCCAACCCATCGCCTCCCCTCCTCACTGTCCTCTCTCTCCCCTGCTTTTCCCCTCCTCTCCCCCTCCCTCTCCCCCCTCCTCCTGCCTCACTCTCCTCCTCCTACCCCTTCCCCTTCCCATTCAGGAAGCCCTCCTCCAGAAAACTGCTTTCCCTCCCCTCCCCCTCCCTCTTCTCCCCCTCCCCCTCCCCTTCCCTCCTCTCTCCCTCTCCCTCCCCTCCCCCTCCCCTTCCCTCCTCTCTCCCTCTCCCTCCCCTCCCCCTCCCTCCCCTCCTCCCCCCTCCCCCTCAGTCTCCCCTCTCCCCTCCTCCATCTCCCCTCCCCTCCCCTCCCCCTCTCCTCCCCTCCCCCTCTCCTCCCCTCCCCTCCCTCCCCTCCCCCTCTCCTCCCCTCCCCCTCTCCTCCCCTCCCCTCCCTCACCTCCTCCTCCTCTCCCCCTCAATCTCCCCTCTCCCCTCCTCCATCTCCCCTCCCCCTCCCCTCCCCCTCCATCTCCCCTCCTTCCCTCCTTCCCCTCCTCCCCTCTCCCTCTGAGCTCCAATTCCTGGCCCATGCTGCCCCCACAGCCTCTCTCCACTTCTGTGGCTGGGAAGGAAGGTTCTTGGATCTGAGCTACTGAACTGAGAAGACGTGGGGAAGGTGCCTTGCGGGCAGGAGGGCTTTGGGCTCAGAGGCTCGGGCTGTAAACCAGGGATCTCAGCCACACTCTGGGCAGAGTGACCTTCATCTAGGGAGCAGAGCAGAGACTGCAGGGGCCACAGAGCTCCAGGCTCTGCTGCTGTCCCAGTGGTGGCTGAAGGTCCTGTTCTCCAGCATCTGAGATCAGAGAACCACAGCAGAAGGGGCCGCAGCAGTCCTGCCCGAGGGCCCTGGCCTGGCCTGGCCCTGCACACCTGTCCGCCTGCATGCTCCACATCCAAATCTTTGCTTCATTTTGTTTTTCTTCTTTCTTTTTAAAATATTTTCTTATAAGATAAAAGAACAAAGAAGCTGCCTTTCTTGGCCGTCCCTTACCCTTTAGTCTGAGTTACTGTGCAGCTATTTCACCAGAGCCCATGGGGTGTGCAGGGAGAGGAAAGAGAGCTTCAGACTCAGGGCACCACGGAGCACAGGCAGCTGGACAGGGTCCCACACAGAAGCTGGACTCTGAGGGCTCGTGCCAGCTCACGCTCACAGGGCCCCAAAGGTCCAGGATGGCCAAGCCTGGACAGCCAAGCACCCATGGCTCCTCGACTGACTGCACGGGGTCTGGGGGCTGATTGGGGAGGGAGTGTGGGCATCACCAGGGCCACCCAGCAGGACACTGACCCCTGGAGGAGCTGAGCACTGACCCTGGCCATGAGCCAGTCGGGGCCATGAGATGGCAGAGGAGAGCTACATACAGGGCAGTGTCTTGGGGTGACAGTGCCACCCCTGCTCTGGTGTCATCTCTCCACTGGCCCTGTCCTCAAGGGCAGGCAGGGTCTAAGTCGCTCACAGGCCCTCGCCAGGGAGGACACTCCTGGACACAGAAGGAGCACACCTGCTTCCCCTGGCCTCCACAGTGCTGCTAGGCCAGGAGGCCAACCTGGCACTGGCCCCCAGGGTCCTCCTGGCCCTTGGGAGCCCTGAACAGGTGGCAGGGCTGAGGCACTGGGTAGCCCACCAGGGCTGTGACGGCTCTCAGCTGCCCACCCCACTCTGTCCCCCTCACCTGGGCGGCTACAGCCCAGGCCCTCCTAGAAGGGGCTGACTCCTCACCTCACACCAGCCGGGTGCTGGAGGCTCCGGGGCAGCAGGGACCTGCGTCCCGGAGGCAGGGGATGACATGGGGCAGGGCATCAGTGACTCGGGGCCTTGCTGGGAGGTCCTCCCCACAGCCACCACCAGTGTGCTTCCCACACACTTGGTGTGGGGTTCATCTGTGTGCCCGGCACACCCCATTCTGCACTCCTGACCCGCACTCCAGGCCCTGGATCCCCGGGAGCCCAGCCTGTACACACAGCAGGCCCAGCTCTGCTTCTGCTCTGGGGTCGCAGGGGGCTCCCCGGCTGGCCTGCTTGTCAGCTTCAGGCTCTGGAAGTGGAAAGGGCCAGCCCCATGGGTTTGGTGTCAGCAGGTTCCAGATCAGACGTGCAGGTCTGTGGTCTGGGGTCCTGGCAACGCCCAGAGGATCAGGGAGGACCCAGTCAACCCTGCCCTGCTTAGGCTGCCTTGGAACCAGCAGGGCTGGGCCTGAGGGAGGG
Organism: Callospermophilus lateralis; assembly: GCF_048772815.1. NCBI lineage: Eukaryota > Metazoa > Chordata > Mammalia > Rodentia > Sciuridae > Callospermophilus > Callospermophilus lateralis. Next base: position 197,215,992 of record NC_135307.1, read on the forward strand.
GCTACCCTGTGGAGGGCACGCACAGCAGCCTCCTGCTCTTAGAAGGACAGGGAAGACGACTGGGGCAATGGCGGGCGGGGAGTAGGGATCTGCCCTGTCCTGAGAGACTCTAATGACGCCCTAAGGCGCAAGTCAGCGGGTGCCTGAACACGTACAGCAGTTTGAAAACCAGCGTCACCAAAAGACTCATTTCACCCCAAATCCCTGGCCTTTACCAGTCTTTCCCTGCATGCAAGGACCCTGAAGGACCCGGTCAGGCCTTTAGCTGTCTGGGTAGTCCCTGGGTGCTGGACTCCTCCCACACATGGCCTTCCCCTCACATCCATCTCTCTCTGATTCTGGGGGCCTAGGGCGGATGGGAGGAGAAGGCCCCGAGTCACTGATGCCCTGCCCCATGTCATCCCCACCCACACTCGGGGAGGAGCCAGGGGAGGAGGCAGGGCCTGGGGACCTTGCCCACTCCCTGCAGGGAGCTGAAATCCCACCACCAAGGAACAAAGGGAGCCTGCTGTCCCTGAACACTTCACAGTCCTCACTGTCCTGCTGCAGAGTCACAGGGAGAGAAGCTGTGAGGGGAGATTAGTCCTGCACCCTGCAGGAGCCACATAGCCAGGATTTTGGAGGATCCTCAGGAATGACAGGGCCTCCAGCTCAGGGGAAGGGTCCCTCCAGCTGAGGCAGGGGAAGCGTTTGCTCTGCCCCCTTCACTGGGGGAAGGGGCAGGCAGAGTGCGAGGGGTGAGGCCAGGGCTGAGTCCACTTGGACACTCCGCAACTCCTGCCTTCTCTGCTCAGCGGTAGTGATTCCAAATCACAGCCTAACAGTCAGGAACCCGTCAACCCGGTGGCAGGTTCAGAGGCAGTTCAAAGTCGGCCTCAGGTCAATTTCCTCGGGTGTTGAGCTGGAGGAGCCCCATGCCCCTAGCTCCTGGCCTCCAACATGGACAGTGGGGCCTCAGGGGCAGCCACAGCCTGCGGCCCTAGGCAGGGAGGGCTGTTCAGAGCCACTCAGAGCTGGAATGCCCCACAGATCTGGACTGCTCTGGAAGGCACAGCGCTAAGGCCTTGGGATTATGTTTCTTGAAGCCATTTCTCCAGTGCCTGGCTGTGTAGGCAGATCGATGGGAGTCAGCAACTTGCTATCAGGAAGCTAATCATTAGCTGTCGCAGGAAGGAGCAAATTATCTCCACTCGGCTCCCCCCGGCCCGAAGCAGCTCAGGAACAGAATGAATGCCTCTATTATCAGGCCTCGGGATTTCCAGAGAAGACGAGAACGGGCCGGGAGGCTGCCAGAGTGTCCAGCTGGTCACAGAGGATGGAGCCCTGACCCGCTACCTGACTGCCATCCCGGGGCCCATACATCTCAGGACAAGGGCCAAGTGCCGTCAGACACCTGCTCTTGCTCAGGTGCATGGTCACCGTGTTTGGCCCCAGGGACAGGAGCCAGTTGGAGGAGAAGCAGGGCTCAGGAGCCTCTCTCCACCCCAGCTCAACCCCAGACCACGGGAACTGACCACAGCAGCAGGGGCTTCTCCTCCCAGCAAGTGCAGCAGAGGGGCTCTGCCTGGCCACCTGGGTGCTGTCCAGGGCCATGGGAATGTGGCCTCTGGCTGCCAGAGGCCTGGAGGACGGAGCCAGTGCACCCCAAGTCCTGCAGACAGGCCCTCCCTCGGGAGCAGAAATCCTCTTGACGCAGCAGGAGGGGCAGGAGGGGCAGGCAGCCGGGATCTGGGTGGGTGAAACCCCCAGACGTGGCTCCTGGTCTGAGCGCCGCTGTCCAGGCAGCGCTGTTGGCCTGTCGTGAAGGTCAATGGAGGAACAGCCACTTCCCCTCCGTGGCAGGTTGTTAAACAAAAGTGGCATTTGGAAAAAGATTACAGAGCCAGGCTGGATCGAGTCCCGGATTATTCACTCAAGATGCGGGAGCTCGGCCTCCTCAGAAGGAAAACAAAAGATATGAATCTCGGTGCCATGCAGATGGTGCCTATTCAATGCATGGGGGAGATGATGCTGCATGTGTGCACCCCTGGGCAGGGTGGTAGGGCAGTGGGCTGAGCTCTGCACCCACAGTGGAGCTGATGTGCTGAGGGTGTGAGGGTGTGATCTCTGGGTGCAGCTGGCCAGCCAAGTGGTCACTTAGGTGGAAGCACCGTCCCCTTAAGCCCACGTTCCTTTCTCCCTCAGGGTGATATTCTAAGAGCCAGACTGAAGGGCTGTCTGGTGCACTCAGACCCCCCTGGGAGGCAGCCAGCTGGCACCTCCCAGAGTGACACCGCCAGGGGCAGGTACTGCAGCCCCAGCTTGTGGGACGGAGCACGCCTCCCAGGGCAGGGGCCAGGAGGGGCCACGTCGGCCCCCCCCAGCCTTGCAAGGGGCTTTGTGCACACACTGTGTTCCCAGGTGGAAGGCAGATGCCTGTTGTCCCAAGCCACCTAGTTCGGGGTCATTTGTCGTGGTTCACATGGAGAACTTGGAAGTTGACCACCGGTAGCCCCTAACCCCTGGTGGACGCTGGCCTGCTCTGCCACCAACCCCTCCATTGGTCTGAACACCTGGGGTCTCTACTTGGCGGCCACCTTGGCCGAGCCTCCCTGAAACCTTGAGGTTCTTGAGGGTTTAGATTCCCTCCAGTGCAGCAGCTGGGTGCTCGTCACACAGACTCTGGTGGCCTTCCTGGGCCCTTAGCTCTAGCTCTGGACAGGCTGTGTGCCAGTGGGTCACCAAGGTTCTCAGAGGGGACGAGAGGAGGGCAGCAAGGACACGGACAACCATGAAGCCTGCCTCAGCCTCACTCTAGAGAGGCCTGGGGAGCAAATGCTTGGAGCCTGTCTGTCTCGAGGGGACAGCGTGGGCCTCTGAGCTGTCCACACGGTTAGCCCAGGGCTGCAGATCCCAGGCAGGTCCAGCGGGCACCCTGGGAGGGGAGCTCCAGGGCAGCCCTGTGCTGGTCTGGGCTGTGCCCCGAGCCTGTGCTAGGCAGGACCTCAGATGTGCCCACTCCCCATCCTGTGACATCCAGTGTGATCGGGGCACCACCTCAAGGCCGGCCATGAAGAGGACAGACCCCACTGCCACCCAACCCAAAGTGGGCCAGCTGGTGGCCTCCAGTCCAGTCCAATCCTGGCACGACCTGCCTGGAGTGGGCGCAGGCCTCGGGATGGGGTGTCCCTGTGTCTGTCCCCTCGGGGCTCATGGATAGCAGTAAACCGGCCCCTCCACTCTGACGACTGGCCACAAACCGGGATCAATTAATCTGCTGGAGCGGCTCACAGAACTCAGACACCTACACTTACTGGTCTGTCATAAAGGAGCTGGGAAAGACACAGGTGACCAGCCAGGTGGAGCCATGTGCGGCATGCGGGTGGGCGGGCAGAGCTCAGCGTCTCCCTGAGGGGCAGAGAGCAGGGCACGCCACCCCTGGCACAGGATGCCACCACCAGCTGCCATCCAAGCCCATGCTCCTGGGCTCTCGAGATGGATCAGGCCACCAGGCACTGGTGGTCAGCTTGAACTTCAGCCCTCTGGTCATATGATTGTCGCTGGTGGCCAGGGCCCACCCAGAGTCACCTCACAGAACCCAGGAGCTCCTGCCACCCAGGAAATCACAGAGTTCTTGGGGCCCTGTGTGGGGAACTGGGTTCAAAGACCAAATATCAAATGGAATGCTCTCCTGGATGCTGACGGTGGCCAGGTGGGAGAGGGAGTGTGTGCCCTGAGCAAGGACAAACCCAGCCCCCCCGGGGGCTCGCCATCCTGCTACCTTAGCTAACGAATTAATCTGTAGTTCTGGGGATCGAACCAGGGCCTGGGCCTGCTGGGCTACGGCTGCGCCCCCAGCCACACCCCAGCCCCAGCTGCACCTGAAACAGAGAGGAGGGCAGTCAGCAGCTCAGCCGCAGTTACACTCGCTCACCTGTAGGAGGTGCACCCCGAGGGAGGCTCCAGGTCTCCTCACCCCCTTCACCTGGGGACTTGAGAGAAGAGAGGGTCCTGCCACCAGGGTCCAGGGGATAACTGGGACAGGCTGTGCCCCAGCCAGTCCTCAGGAAGCCTCAGCCCTATGTCACTCTAGGAATTATCCTGGGGGTAGAGGTCACAGGAAGAAAGAGGGGTCTCCGGAGAGCACAGCGTCCAGGAAGACCTGTGGTCCAGAATCACGGGGTCTCCGCAACGAACTTACTGTGTGTCCCTTCAGATCCACAGGCTGCAGCCCCCAGGGTGAGGGTCAGGAGGTGGCCCTGGGGGAGGTGTTCAGGTCCTGAGGAGGTAGTATCTGACAGCCCTTGTGAAAGGGGCTGGTGCCCTTTCAAAAGAGGCTCCAGGGAATTCCCTTGTCCCTCCCACAGGGTGAGGACACAGATGGCACCATCCCTGAGTCAGAGTGGCCCTCTCCAGACACCAAACCCAGGGCCACCGCTGCCACAGCCTTAGCCTTCAGATCTCCAGGACAGTGAGGGGTGACTGTCACAGCACCACGGCTTTGGCGTCATGTGGCAGAAACCTGAGTGGACTGAGAAGACCCCCCTTCACCCTGCAGACCTCAGGCTCCTGCCACCACTAACAGGTGCCACCAGTAGGAAGCCAGAGAGGATGTCTGGTGGGGGGACACCAGGAGTCCTCCAGACACTGCAGTGGGAGCTGAGGGGAGGCTGAGAGATGGAGTCTTCAACAGGGACTCGGGGTGAAGGGTGGGGGGACATGGGGAGCACATGGGCCCTGCTGCAGCCCAGCCCTCCAGAGCCCAGATGGTGTGGCCTGCTTGGAGTCCACTCGCCTGCCTGGCTGCTGCAGACCCTCTGGTCTCCCGAGGCTCCCATGGGTGGTGGGATGGACAGCGGGCACAGAGTTACCGGCCCTCGGCCCTCTTGCCCCTGGGGTCTGTCCATTTCCAGGTTTCACTCTGGGAATTCTCACAAAGCCACTAGAAAGCGGGAGACCTTCCTACTTACATATGTAAGCAGCTGGAATTCATGGGTGCAGACTCAGGAGTGGTGGCAACTCCTGGAGACGTGTTTGTTCAACTCCAACCTCCCCTAGAAAAGTGAAAGGTCAGGGAGAGAGAAGGTGCCGAAGCCACCTCTCCTGCCGAAGGACACCACAGGCAGGAAGGCCCAGGGCTGCAAGACAGCTCAGGTGGGGTGGCAGTAGGAGAATGATGGGGGTCCCTCAGTCCCTCCCAGCCAGCATGTGGGGAATCTGGACTCAGACCAGCGATCTGTGAGACTGTGTAGTCTCCAGAATCCAGGAGCTGCCCATTGCCACTGAGACCAAGAGGAAGACAGCATCAGCAGACTGACCAACTGCCCAGCGTGGCCACAAGCACACCCGGGACGCTCACCGAAGCCAGGCTCCATGTGAGAAGCATCAGCCCACGCCTCCCTCCTGGGACTGAGCTCAGGAGCACTGCTTCTTTGCAGACTGAACCCAAGGAAGGTGTCCCTCTGTGCAGGACACACCATTAGGTTGACTTCTCCTAAGAGCAAATCAAGTGCTGGGCAGGGGTGGAGCTCAAGAGTTGGAGCATGAGACTGGTCAACACCAGGCCCTGTGCTTGATCCCCTAAAAGAGAAAGAAAGAAAGTGCTTTTTCCCTGGGGCTCAGGGACCTCTTCCAGCGTGACAGGGGCCGGGCTGCCCCTGCTTGGACAGTGCTCAGCCTCGCTGGCTCTGGCAAGCTGCTCTGCTGAAGGCATCTGGGAAAGGGCATGGGGGACCATGTCGTTGGGAGGGCCAAGTGGTGGCTGAAGCAATGGGGACCTCACTGTCTGGCCCCCATCCTGACACCTCCCCATCTGCTGCTAAAGGTGGGGGTCCATCCTGACAGCCTGGTGGGCAGTGCAGGGCAGGCTGGAGTCAGCCTTCTTCAAGCACGCCCCCTGGGAATAGACCCTGCACTCCCCGTGTGGAGCTGGGGGTCAGGAGGCTCTGTCCTCCACACTGGCCCAGCCCTCCCACCTGGGGCTGTGCCCCCTCCAGGCTTCTAGTCAGGTCCACTCCTAGTCAGGTCCACCCAACTCCCCAGCCCCATTCTCTGCCCCCCAGGATGCAGGTCCACTTGAAGCTCCAATGTAGGGGCTTCTCTGCTGCCTCCAGGCGCCTTGGGTCACCAACACTGACCACACTTGGTAGTGCTGGACAGACGGGGGGTGGGCAGTGGGGAGCCAGGCCTCCAGCAGGGCACTGAAGTGCCCAGAAGCGAGTTCTCAGTGGAGTCTGCAGCAGCAGGAAGGACCTGGAACCCAGCCGCCCTCCTGCCTTGTGAGGGGGGCCTGCTCCCAGCCAAGTGACCGCCAAACCAGCCTCCAGGTGTACAGCAGCTGCGGCCACCTGGACCTCTGGCTCCTCAGTCCCTGTCCCTGGCGAGCCTGCCCCTAGGAGTCCCTCCCTCTGTCCCCCCTGCACCAGAGCCTGGGCACCTGTCCTGGGGAGAGAAGCAGGAGACCTGCTGGCCAGGAGGGGCAGTGACCAGGGCTGGGGCCCTGAGCCTGGCAGCTGGGAGCAAGAGGTCTGAGGCCAGCTGCCCACCGCACACTCCTCCCACCTGGCCAGCCCTTCCCATGCCCTCGTTCATCCTGTCACTGAACCAGGCTATCCAGACACAGCCAAGAACAGAATTGGGGGTGCTCTGCACTCCTCGGGGCTCCCCTGTGGCTTCCACCTGCCGCACACTCACAGAGCCGGAGGGACTTCTGGGAAGAGCCTGGTTTATGGGACAGGCCCCTGGAGGGCAGCCTGGACCTTTACTGCCCACAGTCACTGCCCACCATCCCCACTAGTCCCCTCCCTGAGCACTTTCCCTGCTGACCCGTGAGTGGTGAGGAAGAAAATGGACGCCACAGGGGCCTGCCCCTCTGAGGCCCTGCCATGTCTGTGAGGCACGAGGCAGATTGCTTGACCTCTGGAGCTGAACACCGTGGGCAGGCGTGTGGAACAGACTCCTCACGATGGACCATGTAGAGGCTGGAGGCAAATTCCCAGAGCTCCAGCCAGGGCCGGGGCTCCCAAGTGGAAAGAACAGAAGGGTCAGCGGGCAGGGCTGCAGGGACACTCCTCCCTCCCCACTCTGGGCACAGCTTTCACGGCAAGGTGGATGCCCAGTCCTGAGAGAGAAAGAACAGGGCATCCTCAGGGGGTCCCCAAGCAGGAGCAGAGGGCTTGGAGGGCCTGCGCCCACCAACTGGCACCTCTGCAGCCCTGGTGGGGGCCCAGCACATCACTGCTGTAGCACGCACTCACCCGCACACGCACGAGTGCACACGCAGACCACAAGGACGGCACCAGGGCACTGGGCAGGAGAAGCACCAGCTGCCCCAAAAGTGCTCTGTCCGCTCCACACACGCCCACCTGCCCGCCAGGCGCCAATCCTGATGAGCCTCCAGGCAGGGCCTGGGGACCAGGAAACTGGGGAACTCCATGCCAGGGTGCCCCAGGAAAAGTGCTCTGTGGGGTGGGGAGGGCTTGGCTTCCTGCAGATGGCAGAGACACTTGTTGATAAGTGTTGGACAACTGTGAGGCAGACCATCGGGCAGAGGGGGCTTGGCAGAAATAGAGATTTAGACGCCCTGCTTCAGAACAGTCAGTGACGCTGAGCCTCCTCAGGGCAGGGACTAGAAGGTTCTGGGCATTTGGGCACGAGAGGGAAGGGGGCCCTGGAGACTGGATGGGAAGGAGAGGCACCCAGCTGCCAGCCACATAGGAACCGCGCCATCTGCCCCACCCAGACAGGGAAACTGAGGCTCAGCTGACTTCTTTCCCTTGCCCAGAACCCAGGGTCAGGGCGTGGTGGAGCCAAGACTCAAAGACCCTCCTACCCCATCCATGGCTCCAGGACCCTCACACCCCTGTCATAATATTTGTGCTAAGTTGCCTTGACGATTTTTAAACCCCTGGCCTTGGGGCACCTGTCCCTTGCAGGCACCATGAACTCACATGGCCACCCCGCTCCCCTCCTGACTCTTCCACCAGAACACAGCTCACATTTCCAGAGAGCTGGCCAATGGCAGAGCACAGACTGGGAGTACGAGGGGCAGGGATGCTGATATCAAGGCTCAGCAGGCCTGGAGCTCGACCTCTGGATCCGACAGCCGGGAGATGCTGTGAGCACAGGCAGGTGCCAGGCAGAGGGCCCCTCCTCCTCTCACACAGGCACATGTGTTGCTCTATTTTTAAGATTCCTTCTTGGAAGGCAGCAGTCCTGGAACATGTGCGATTTCCATGTTGTGGGAGCTCAACTCTGAAATATGCACATTGCATCCCTGCATCTCAATCACAGTCAACCCCACCCACCTCCCCATGTATAATAACAGTGAAGATAAAGGACGCAGGTTGAAGCCACTGAGTTCTGGGTGCTTTGTTATGCAGCAGCAGGTAACTGAAGCAGCTATTATTATGAACTTGGTTAATGTTTTAATTTCCATAAGAAAGTTTCTTGTCCAGTAATAGGCTGGCAGTCAGTTGAGAGAGGGGAGGTGCCTAAAGAAAGTGGCATGCCTGTGTGCGGGAGCCCTCTGGACCTGTGCCCAGGAGGAACTCAGCTGTTGACTACTTGTCCTATTGGTTCAGCAGAAATCCACAAGGCATCAAGTGTGTCCTGGGCAGTGTTGGGGACATGGGAAAAGATAGAAAAGAAAACAAACAGGTGTCCCTCAGCCTCCGTCCTGATGGAGTGGCCAGCATCCCCTCTGCTGCGAGCTGAGTGGGCCCAGTTCCCAGACCTTGGAAAACCAAGGTGAGGAGGTGAGGACCTACCCTGACCTTCCCCGTCTGCCATTCTAGGTGTCCGCAGCACCATGGGAGGAGCTCCAGGGCAGCACTGGTGGCCCTTGGGACTGGGATGTGACCTTGCTACGTCACACAAGCACACAGAGTAGAAATCACCCCTGGACAGCTGCATCCAACAGACACAGAACTCTGAGGGGATCTTGGGCCTTGCTGCACAAGGGACAGGCCAGCTCCAGCACCTGAAGGGCCTGAGCCAGGGCAGGAGGCGGAGACCTATGGCTCTCCAGAGGTCTGGAGCAGCTCACTGCTCAGTGCTTGCACCCCAGAGCCATGCTCTCCAAGGCTGAGCCAGGCTACAGTGGGCTGAGTTGGGGTCCTGCAAGCTCCTCGCCACCACTTTCCTAAAAGAATCAGTTGCTTGGGGGCTGGCATGTGGCTCAGGGCTAGAGCACCTGCCTACTACATGCAAGGCCCTGTGTTCCATCCAGAGCACTGGGAGAATCAGCTGATTGTGGTGCTGAGCCTTTCTGGCTCGACCAGGGAAGAACAGCCCAGAGTATGGTCACCAGGTCCCAGGACAGCCTGCTGCCTACTTTGTGTAGAGCAAACATCCTTCTCCAGGGACATTTTTCTAGGTGGCTTTAAGCAAATGCCTCGTCATAATATTTGTGCTAAGTTGCCTTCATGATTTTTAAACTCTTGTGTTAGCACCGAACAAAAGCTTCAAGAGAAGCTCAGCCAAAGGTCAAGCTGTTCGCCTGTGCAGCTGCAGCCCCGGGGCTAGAAAGGGCTGGGGTTTCCTCTAGGGGCTCCTGACAGATGTGGCCAGATGGCACAGTCCTCGGGCAGACCCAGCTGTGACTGCAGCTCTGAGAGGCAGTGAGTGGCCAGCACCACCACCTCTAGTGTTGGTGGACACTCAGGTCCCAGCCCATGCTTGCTTCTGTGGCCAGTGGGAAGTTCTTTCCAAAGACAAGCCCAGTTTGATCAGTGGAGCTTTCAGGCCGATTTTGCTGGACTGGGCATGTGCCTCATATCCTGCAAAATTGATGCACAATCCACTCAACACCCTTCACTCCAGATGAGACCCATGAGCATCAGCCTTGTCCCAGGGAGTACTAATTTGTCACTCCCCAGTTCTGCAGGTGAGTTGAGGCCCAGAGAATTTAATTTTTTTTTTTTTTAAATGAGGGATTGATCCCAGGAACATTTAACCACTGAGCCACATTCCTAGGCACCCTCCCTCTCTATACACACACACACACACTTTATTTAGAGACAGGGTCTCACTGTATTGCTTAGGGCCTTCCTAAGTTGCTGAGGTTGGCTTTGAACTTACCATCCTCCTGCCTGAGCCTCCTGGGCTGCTGGGATTACAGGCATGTACCACAGTGCTCAGCAGAGAAGTTAAACATTAAGGGCCACAACTTGATCCTTACTGTCTATCTCCAAGCCTGTGATATGAACTGTGAACAAGGGGACCATTTGTGTTTCCTTTGAATTGAAGATCAATTGTTTACGTGCTTGTTTTTATGTGCTAAGACACCTTGACAGGACATCACACTTTGGTAGAACAGGCAGGCTCAGTGCAGGTAGAGCACAGAAGTGTGCACATGGGCCAGCAGAGCCGTGGCCAGCAGCCGGAGTGTTTCCCTGATGGCCGAATCTGGGCCCATAGTCTGAGCAGGGTTTGCTGTCCACCTCCCCTTCTCTCAGTACCCAGCCTGCAGATTTCCAATTTCCAACACAGCAGATGCAACCAGCTGGCCCATGAGGGACAGGGACAGACCCATGGGCTGTCCTCCTGACCTTGGACACCCCAGGATCCAGGATAGGTTCTTAGGAGGAGGGGAGCAGGGGAAGGGGCAGGGAGGGTCCAGGGGAAGACATTGGTGTGGCCCTGGGTAAGCTCATGCCTGGTTGCTCTTGCCAGAACCCCTGCAGGGGAGGACTTGGGGAAGCTCAAAGAGCTTGCCCTCCAGTGGCCAAGCTAGGGGGAGAGGCAACCTGTGGAAGGCTGGGGGTGGGGGTGGAGGGTGCCCAGGGTTGCACCACTCCCCAAGGCAAATACCCCTCCCCATCACACACTGTCCCCTAAACCCTGCAGGGCAGGGCTCTGACCAGATCCAGGTGGGTGGCAGTGGCCCAGAGGGTGCCCACTCACACCCCTCCAGCACCAGACGGCCCAGAGGACCCCTCTTCCCGCAGCACAGGACTGAGCCAGCATGGTGAGGAGTGCTGCTCTGTCAGCCTGCTTTGCGTCCCCCCACCCTGGGACCCTGTTCAGCCCCTTCCAGACTGAAGAGTAGTGGAGCCTGTCTGGTGCTCAGCCTCTGGCACCCATGGGCACTGGGGAAGGAGGAGGGCTCAGCCAGCCAGTGAAGAGGCCCAGCCCCGCCAGCCCAGCGGGAAGCCTCCTCACCCAGCTCTCCCCACTAAGACCTCTTCCTGCTCAGCCAGCTGGAAGCCACGGGGGGCTTTCTGGGAGGCTTGCTGGGGGGCTGAAAAGTTTGAAGAGACTGGAAAGAGGCTGTGCTGCGTGGGGAGGTGTGACTGGAAAGACCCATTCCCCAATACCCCTTCGCACCGGAATCCCGGTTCCTTGGGCTCACCGAGTCCAGACTGCCCCTGACGGCACGCAGGGGCGGCCGTCAGTCTGCGGGGAGGGGACAGCGGCTGGGGCTGCCTCCCTCCTCCTCCACCGCCCCTCACCGCAGGGCGCGCCGCGCAGCCGCCAACTCAGTGGAGACGCGAGGAGCCGGGAGGGCGCGGGCGCGGCAGGAGGTGTGCGGAGCCTGGGTGCGCGGAGAGCGAGGCAGGAGAGCGCGAGCGAGGGAAGCGAGCGCGCCGGCAGCCGTGCGTGCGTTCCGCTGGCGCCACGGCTCTCCCGCGAAGCCCGAACCGGGCCTGGTGCTGTGCTCGGGGACCGCGCTGCCTCCCCGGAGCCCCGGTGACCGCAGAGACTAGAGATCGCAGGCAGCCCCCAGCCCGGCAAACGCAGAGCCTGGAAGGAGCCTGAGGAACCGCAGAGTGCGGACCCGGGAACACAGAGCTGGGAATCCGGAGAGCTGAGCCCCGAGCCCGGGGAGCCCCGGGCGAGCGCCAGCCGAGCTCTCCCAGGGCGGCGCGGTCGGCGTCCAGCGCTTCCTGACTGGACGGCGCACCTCCTCGCGTCTGCACCCTCCCCCAGCTCCTCTTCATCTGCCCTGCCTGAGGCGCGCCCACCCTTGCCTGGACTTCCAGCCCCAGAGGCGCAGGACAAAGCCGCGGACCCCGCGCCCACCATGCGCCTCAACAGCTCCGTGCCAGGCAGCGCTCGTGCGCCGGTCGCCGACTTCTTCCAGCAGCCGCAGTCAGAGGTGGAGGCAGCGCTCCTGACCCCGAGCTTGGTCAACGGCTCCAGCAACGTGTCCCAGCGCAGCCTCCCTGCGCCCAGCAGCGACCTGGACGTAAACACCGACATCTACTCCAAGGTGCTGGTGACCGCAGTGTACCTGGCACTCTTCGTGGTGGGCACCGTGGGCAACTCAGTGACAGCGTTCACACTTGCCCGCAAGAAGTCCCTGCAGAACCTGCAGAGCACGGTGCACTACCACCTGGGCAGCCTGGCGCTGTCGGACCTGCTCATCCTGCTGCTGGCCATGCCGGTGGAGCTGTACAACTTCATCTGGGTGCACCACCCCTGGGCCTTTGGCGATGCTGTCTGCCGGGGCTACTACTTCCTGCGGGATGCCTGCACCTACGCCACCGCTCTCAACGTGGCCAGCCTGAGTGTGGAGCGATACCTGGCCATCTGCCACCCCTTCAAGGCCAAGACCCTCATGTCCCGCAGCCGCACCAAGAAGTTCATCAGCGCTATCTGGCTGGCCTCAGGGCTCCTGGCCGTGCCCATGCTCTTCACCATGGGCCAGCAGAACCGCAGTGCTGACGGCCAGCACCCCGGAGGCCTGGTGTGCACACCCATCGTGGACACTGCCACGGTCAAGGTTGTCATCCAGGTGAGTGCCTCAGGAGAGAAGGGCAGGAGGAAATGGGCCTCATAGCCCCTCTCCGGGAGCCTGAGCACTTCCCTTTCTTTCCCCAAAGTAGTTTCCCGTGGTGTGCCCTCTGGGTGCCAAGGCCCAGAGAGCGGTCACTGAGAAAGGCCACTCCTGGGAGGCTGGGAGGGAGCAAGGGTGCCTCAGAGCAGCCCAACTCCTTCCCACTTCTCAGGCCAGCGTGGCCAGCCCCACACCCCTCAATCCCTCCTTCCATTGAAGGGGCGTGGAGCCCCAGTCGGTGACCTCCAGGGGGTTCTGAGATCTGGCGGAAACCTGAGTGTGCTCTCAGGAGAGGTCCCTTCATCAGCTTTTCTAAAGGCTTTGTGCCCTCAAGGGCTACACCCCAGGACTCTGCAGCAGGAGCCCCAGCTGGGCTCCCCCTGGGCTTCTACCCTGCCCTGGCCAAACCCAGGAGGTGGGGCTGAGGTTGATGCCACAGTGGGCTGCTCCCCGTTTAGCCACAGTCTTGCCATCTGTGAAGTGGGGTGATTACAAAGCTGGCTGTTTGAGAGAAGCTGGAGGTCTGCAGGGCCAGGAGCAGAAGCACTCCCCACTGCCCTGATGCTGCTGTGACGGTTGCTGCTGGGAGCTGGAGAGGACTGCGGGGAGCGGGCAGGGCCAGATGGCTAAAGGGGGGCCTGAAGGTCTGAGCAGAGCACCCTGGATCTCTGGCTGGAGCCCTCCTTGGAGTGGGTGTGGATGAGGTGGCAGCAGGCTGGGGAGTTCTGCTGGGCCCCAGGTGTGAAGGCCCGAGGTGTGAGGTGGGCGTCCACAGAGGAAGTTGGGCAGAAATGACATTTTGTACCGTGTCTTGAGTCTAAGATGTAGGTGGCACAAGGTACAGGCTTTCCTCCACCCCTGGGTGGGTAAAGAAGGCAGGGGTTGGGGGCCTGGGCAGGGTCTGTGTGCTGTGCCACACTGACAAGGGGCCGGCTGACTGTCCCCATCTGGCTGGCCCTTACCAGCGGAGGCAGCCTCCAAAAGAATTCCACAGTTGCCTTGGAAGCCCCAGTATGGTGAGGTGCAGCTTAGGGGACAGAAGTGTCAGGGCAGGGACAGCTGTCATCTGGCTGTCAATCCCTGGGTTTGACCCTCTGCCGGCCACTTCCGACAGGCGTCATAGGGGCAGAATAAACTCTTGGTCCCCAATGGCTGCACATAGAACTTGTGGCTCCCAGTGTCCACACTCAAGGGGCCCTCACTGGGATGCAGGGGACGCATCTTCTCCAGCAGGGCCCTCCACACCAGAGGCAGAAGCAAACAGGATGCCCCATGTGGTGGACGGTGAGAATTACCTTCCCCCTCTGTTTTCCTTCCCCAGGCCCTGTCCATTGTGGGCTGTGCCCGGGGGTGCCCTCTGCCTACTCAGTACCTTCCCCTGCAGGTTTGACTTGAAATGTCAGTGGCACCTGCCCCAGGAGCTACCTGGGCATAGCACAGGCCTCCCAGCTCCTGGGCTCCGTCTGGAGCAGCCTGGACTATTCTAATCACCAACAGCAGAGGAGGGATGGGGGGACTGCCTCAGCCCCCATCAGCTATCGGTCCCCAGAAACATCCTCTCTCTCCTGATGCCTGGGGACCCTCCACAATATCCCTTGGCCTCTCCAAGTGCCATTCATCTGGTTTTGTTGCTGGGCAGGTTGGGAGGCCTATTCAGCCTGGTCCTGGTCACTGGTCCCCTTAAGGATGCCTGTTGAGCCTCCACCCTGGGAGGGGCTCCGACTTCAGCAGAGGCAGCTCTGTAAGGTCCACTTAGCGCTCACTGACCTCCCCGGCACCTCCCTTTCTCTCTGAAGGCCTGGCTGTGTTCTTGTAGCGGCTGATTACAAGGACGCTCTTTCATCTGAGGCTCTGACCAGGCTACCAGAGTCCAGAGCACAGCACAGTGTGCTTGAAAAGCAAGCTCCTGAGAAGAGGCTCTGACCACCCCTCCCAACCGCACCACCGTCCACCGCCTTAGGAGTGGTTGCGGGAGGATCACTGTGCCCAGTGCCCATGTGAACACCACTCTCTACAGCACCTGGCCCAAGCTAGGGCATCCTTACCCATGCATCTCCCTCTCACTGATCACGTTTGGAAGAGTTAATGTGTTGGCCAATAAAATGGCCCCACCTTCCAAAACAGGAGGCCTCTCCCAGCTTGAGTGTCCCCCACAAGGTCTGCCGTCCTCCACATCCATGAGGCTCTGTCCTGGGCATTTGCAAGCAGAAGGCATGTTTGGAAGCAGGCTGGGTGTTGGTGGTGGAGTTTCTAAGCAACTTGGAAGCGTCACTGCTGAAGAGAGCCGGCCAGGTGCTTTCTGAGTGCAGCCTGAGTGTGGGGGGGTGGGGGGCAGACACAGGGCAGGGTGGTGGCCAGGACATGATGCCAGGCTTCTCCCAAAGGCCAGAGACCCGTGCTGGGGCCAGCAAGGTGTCTGGGAAGAGGAGCTGGGGAATGGGGGACCTACAGGGTGCCCAAGGGTTCCTCTAGGATGGTCATGTGGTACTGACCACATGGCTCCACCTTGAGTCCAAAGTGGTCCTGACATAGTCCAGGCCAGCCTCCTGCTCTGACCTTAGATGTCACAGCTCTGTGTTGCTGGCCTTGGGGCTGGTGGACAGGCAGTAGCTCAGGCAGGTCTTGGGCTCACACAACCAGGGAGTGTGTACTAAGTGTGCACACCTGCGTGGGGAAGATGGGCCAACTGGGGACAGATAGCAGCGGTCTGAGGGAATTGGGTGTCTAGTTCAATCTGCCCAAGGCCTCACTGTACCCCATCCAACCCCCAGCCCCAGGGCAGTCCCAGCACAGCCACCAGCTCTAAGTTCCAGGCACAAAACTTGACACATGCTGCCCCTACATGGGCTCTCATTTACCTAAGGACAGTGCGAGGGCCTAGGAGGCCCTGATTACCTCCAGCCCAGTGTCCTGAGGCCTGGGGCATATGCACGCACGTCGTGTGTACACACACACAGAGCACACACATGCACTGGGCACCATGCACTGCGTCCAGTCTGGATTCAGTGTCCCTCTGCAGGCAGGGCACAAGCACGTTGCTGCCTTTGTTGTATAAAGGGTGCTCTGGAATAGCCCTCCAGTGAGGGGTAGCATCTGAGTATTGCACACCCGGGTTAATAAAGGAAGAAGGAAGCAGAGCGCAGAAACCACCACATGCAATCCTGGAGCCACCAGCGCAGGTGCTGGTTCTCTGCAGCTGACGTCGCAGAGGACAGAGCGGGTGGACTGAGTCCAGGTGCTTGTTCACAGCCCTCTCAAAGCCTTCGAGGGAAACATGGAATTCAAGCCTGGCAGAGCCCTTGGATACAGCTACCAGCTCAGAGGACAGGCAGGGGACAAGGAACAGGGGAGACCCAGCATTAGGATGCCCTCAGCAAAATCTAGGGGCGAGCAGTGCCTGGGGCAAATAGCCAGCTTCCCCTGCGGAGAAACCGAACTGGGAGCTTGCAGTGAAGGCTCTGGGCGGGTGACGGCACCTCCTGGGTGCCCCTGGCTGTTTGTCCTGCAACTACCTGGGTAGAGTTTAAAAACGGCCCTTATCTCTTAGAGGCACATACAGAGAGATTTACAGACAGAATGCCGTTTACTGTCTGGGCACAGGGACACGGGGGACTGTGATGAAGCAGACTGGCCGCGAGTCTGCCATGGTGGAAACTGGGGATTGATTTTTTGTATATGTTTGAGATGTTTCAAGCTTAAAGTTTTTAGAGCTGGGACAATGGCCACATCTAGTCCTAGCAATTGGGAGGCTGAGGCAGGAGGACCA
This sequence comes from Callospermophilus lateralis, assembly GCF_048772815.1. NCBI lineage: Eukaryota > Metazoa > Chordata > Mammalia > Rodentia > Sciuridae > Callospermophilus > Callospermophilus lateralis. Next base: position 197,232,518 of record NC_135307.1, read on the forward strand.
AGTGGGCCAGAATTCAAGACCAGTCTTGATCTAAAAAGGGTTTAAAAAAGCCTAAGATGCCCTAGGTGGAGAATCTGGTGTTTGGACAGCAAGTGTCACTGCAAGGCCCTGGGGAGGAGGGGCCATGTGGGGAAGAGGTGGGCTTGTGTCATGGCGCTGGCCCTGGCCTGCCTGTTGGGGCCAGGTGGTAGACACAAGATGTGCAAGGCAGCCAGGCAGGGTCCACACTTGCATCTGGTGTCCAGAAGGTGGAGCAGAGGCCAGAGCCACCTGTGCCCACCGCGAGGCTGGAGGGGGACACAGCCCAGAGGTGCTCAGGCAGGCAGGTCCAGTCTGATCCTCTCAGGTGTGCCGGGTGGAGAGTGGGGCACGCAGGCCCAGAGTTGGTGGGGCTGGCTCTGGCCCAGGGGATCTCAGGCGTGAGTGCCTCAGAGCAGCCCAGGGCCTCAGGACCCAAGCATGGGGCACTCCTGCAGTCAGACAAGGCGGTGGCATTCCAAGGACATTCGTCTCCAGGAACAAAGGGTCTGGAAGCTCACCCTCGGCTCTGCGGCACAAGCCCCCCAAGTGCCCAGGACGGCAGCCAGGACCGTCGCAGCACGAGCATGCACCGTGTCAGTGAGGCCTGGGACACCGAGAGGCTGGCGGAGAGCCCTCGATGTGACCGGTGGAGCTCCCGGGTCACAAGCAGGACAGGCAGGCCCCTCAGCCAAGCAGGGCAAGGACAGAGGGCACTTCAGACCACAGAAACAGTCCCATGTGGTCACCTGTGCTGTATTTAAGAGAGGGAAGGTCCTGAGCTTCTTATTTGTTGGGACAGAATCCCCAGTGTCAGGTGTCCTGTAGCCACCTGCAGACGTCCGCATTGACATGGACACTGGTGCTGTTGCTGCCTCAGTCCCAGAAATTGTTCCCTCCCCATCAAAAACACACCCTGCCCTGCTCTACAACCCTGCTCCTGCCTCTGCTCCTGCCCCTGCTCCACCCCCTGCCCCACCCCCTGCTCCTGCCCCTGCTCCACCCCCTGCCCCACCCCCTGCTCCAGCCCCTGCTCCAGCCCCTGCTCCTGTCCCTGTTCCAACCCCTGCTCCACCCCCTGCTCCACCCCTGCTCCTGCCCCTGCTCCAGCCCCTGCCCCTGCCCCTGCTCCACCCCCTGCCCCTACCCCTGCTCCAGCCCCTGCTCCACCCCCTGCCCCACCCCCTGCCTCACCCCCTGCTCCACCCCCTGCTCCTGCCCCTGCTCCACCCCCTGCCCCACACCCTGCCCCTGCCCCTGCCCCTGCCCCACCCCCTGCCCCACACCCTGCTCCACACCCTGCCCCACACCCTGACCCTGCCTCACCCCCTGCCCCTGCTCCTGCCCCTGCTCCACCTCCTGTTCCTGCCTCTGCTCCACCCCCTGCACCACCCCCTGCTTCTGCCCCTGCTCCACCCCCTGTTCCACCCCCCTGCCCCACCCTCTGCTCCAGCCCCTGCCCCACCCCTACTCCACCCTTGCTTACCCTCCTGCTCCACCCCCTGCTCCAGCCCCTGCTCCTGCCTGTGCCCCACCCCCTACCTCTGCTCCTGCCCCTGCCCCACCCCCTGCCTCTGCTCCTGCCCCTGCCCCACCCCCTGCCTCTGCTCCACCCCCTGCTCCAGCCCCTGCTCCTGTCCCTGTTCCACCCCCTGCTCCTGCCCCTGCTCCAGCCCTTGCCCCTGCCCCTGCTCCACCCCTGCCCCACCCCCTGCCCCACCCCCTGCCCCTGCTCCACCCCCTGCTCCACCCACTGCTCCTGCCTATGCTCCACCCCCTACCTCTGCTCCTGCCCCTGCCCCACCCCCTTCCTCTGCTCCTGCCCCTGCCCCACCCCCTGCCTCTGCTCCACCCCCTGCTCCAGCCCCTGCTTTTGTCCCTGTTCCACCCCCTGCTCCACCCCTGCTCCAGCCCCTGCCCCTGCCCCTGCTCCACCCCCTGCCCCTGCCCCTGCTCCACCCCCTGCTCCACCCCCTGCTCCACCCACTGCTCCTACCTGTGCCCCACCCCCTACCTCTGCTCCTGCCCCTGCCCCACCCCCTTCCTCTGCTCCTGCCCCTGCCCCACCCCCTTCCTCTGCTCCTGCCCCTGCCCCACCCCCTGCCTCTGCTCCACCCCTGCTCCACCCCCTGCCCCTGCCCCACCCTGCTCCACCTCTGCTTACACCCCCCCACCCGCTCCACCCCACCCCCTGCCCCTGCCCTGTCCCTGCCCCTGCCCCTGCCATGTCCCTTGTCCTGTCTGGACTTGGCCACCTGCTCTCAGGTAACCGCAGGCCTCTTCTCAGTTTTCCTTCAGACTCAGGTTTGAGGCACACCTCAGGCTGAGTGTAGGAGGGCAGGCCCAGAGGCCACTGTGGATTCCAACCATGTGACACCTGAAAAGGCACAGCTAGAGGGACAGGCACAGAGGGATGGCCAAGGGCCGTGAGCCTCGAGGGGCATCCTGTGTCCCGGCTGTGGGGGCTGCGGGGGCTGCGGGCTGGGTGTTCATGGAAGCTCCCTGAGCGGAGGCCAGGGGAGGCCATGGAGCTGCAATGGGGCAAGTCTGAGGCCCCACCCCCTAACAGCTTTCTGCAGGGTCTTCTACCCTGGATGGCCACCAAGAGCCCAGTGCCCAAAAGAACCAGAGGTAACCAGGGGACAAGAAGCCCCCAGGTGGCCCTTTCATGCCACTCTCAGCTGCTGTCACCCGGCTGGGGGCTGCAGATGGAGCAGGCCTACCTGGAGGTCGCAGTTACTCTGTGGCTGACGATGAAGGGCTTGTGATGGCACCTGGGCTGAGAAGGCTCAGTGTCATGCACACAGGGCTCCGGCCGCTCAAGCTGACAGCAGGCCATGCAGGTGCCACCACTCATACAGGGGGCGCCCAAGCAGTTTTCCTCCCAGAGGTTCCCCAGGCTGCAGGTGGCGTTGTGCCACCACCCACCCCCAGTGTCCTGCCATAGCTCCCACGCCATCAGGCCCGTGTCTGTCCACCTCCACTGAGAAGCATCTGCTGCCTGAGGCGAGGCCCAGGCCAGGCCTCTCCAGAACCACAGCTGGGGTTCTCCTGCAGGTCTGAGACGCCCCGTCCTTCCCTCCCTCCCTCCCTCCCTCCTTCCTTCCATTGTCCATGGAGCTCCCACTGCCTACAGGTCACATATGGCCACCAACTAAACTGGTGAAGTCTCTGCCCCGAGGGAGCTCAGGTGAGCCCAGGGAGTGGGTGCAGTCCAGCAGCAGAGAGTGGGAGGCAGGAAGGGAGGGTCGACGGCTCACAGGTGACAGTCTCACGTGGTCTCAGGGACGCACGCAGCATCAGTGGTGTGGGAAAGGAGGACTCCCCACAGAGGGGCGAAATACACCAGGGGCAGCTCTGTGCTGGTGTGTCCAAGGAATAGCAAGGGAGCCTGGGTGGCAGAGCGACTGGGCAGGTCAGGCCAGGCTTAACACCAGTGTGGTTCTTATGCTAGGAAAATGAGTGGCTCCTGAGCTCCTGCAGCGTGGCTGCCTTGTGGGGAAGCACTCCTGGGTCAGAGAGATTGGCCAGGGAGCTGCTGCAGCGCTTGGTCAAGGCGACGTAGACGGGCAGGGCAGACCAGCCAATTCTAGACCCGTGTTCCTCTTTTTCGAGTTTGTTTTTCGGTTTACATACTGTAAACTTTACTTGCTTGTTTCTGTGCTTTGACAAATGCACAGAACGTGAGCCCCCGTGGCAGACACTGGAGCGTCCCCTGCGCAACCTTGCTCTGTGCTCTGTAGCCGACCACCTCTCCTGGCCCCTGGCAACAGCCAACCCACCCTGCTCTCTGCAGCCAGGCCTTTTCCAAGATGGGAGCAAATGAAGCCCGGGGGCTGTGGCCTCTGGGGTCTGGCATCCGACGCACACAGAGGCCCTGCCACACAGGCACATGCGGCCTTGGGTGGGGTGTTCTTGGTGCTGTGGAGTCGGGCTCCATGGGGTGGAGGCTGCACATTCTGCTCTTCAGTTTGTCTGCTGAGGACCCTCAGGCCATTTCCAGTTTGGGGTGGTCTTGACCATTTGGGTGTGTGTACCAGCGTCTACCAGTTGGACTCCGCACAAGCATGAGCTTCCATTTCCTTAAGTAAACACGCAGGAGTCCCACTGCGGACCCTACAGGGAGCAGGGCTTGGCTTTCTGGGACACCGCCAGTGTTCTGGGAGTGCTGTCTGCTGCCGGGTCACCTGGCACTGTGGTCTCTGGTTGGTTCCCATGGGAGTCCTGCCATGGGTCTACTTTGCACTTGCCGACAGGGTCACTGCCCATCTCCCGGGTGGTCGGCAGCCACGGGTCTGGGTCGGGCTCTGCCCCAGGCTGGGTGGTGGTTTCTCAGGGTTACATCTCCATCATTCCTACGTCCTCTGCATATATGTCCCTTATCAGGCTCATGATTCCATTCCAAAGAGGGGCTTGTCCTTGCCCTCTCCTAACACTGTATCTACACAGTGAAAGCTTGTCACATTGACAAATTCCCACTCATAGGAACCTCACGGATTGAACTTTTGGCATCCGTGTCTCAGACCTCAGTGCCTGAGCCAAGGAAGTGCTACAGTTTTACGTTTGTGAGTTTTCTATGGTGTGTGAGGTATAGACACTTCAAGACCTGCATATCGGTTTCCAAATGCCCCAGCGCCCCTTGTGAAGAAGTGACGTTTGCCCCACTGAAGTCTCTCTGCAGCTTGGTCAGTCTGAATCAGATGAGCACAGCCGAGTGCTCTGTGCCCAGACCCTCACCTGCCCCTAATCTGTCGCTGATTCCTGTAGTTTGACAGTCAGTCTTTTGGTTAGCCTGGGCCTTCAATTTTGTTCTTTTTTTTTCAATTTTTTTTCTATTTTAATTTCTTTACCTTCTACCTGCTTTTAGAATTAGTTTGTTAGTATGTGTGAAAATCCTGCAGGGACTTTTGTTGGGATTATGTTAATACATAGGGGAGCCAGCCTTGGCATCTTTACATCAACCTCCCAATCTGTGAAGATGGTACATCTCTCTACTTATTTGGGTCTTCTTTGATTTCTTTCACACAGCAGGAATTTTCAGCATATAAGTCCTAAATATATTTTGTTAGGTTTCTAAGTATTCTTGTTTTGGGTGTTACCATACATGACTTTTAAAAAGTGTATGTATTTTTTATTTTTCATGGCCAGTATACATAATAGCCTTTGTATACTGACTTGTGTCTCACAGCCGTGATAAGCACACTTCCTGATCTAGACGGGTTTCGGGTTCCTTGGGGTGCCCCATGGAGAGGGCTATCTGGAGGGGGCGTTTTCTGCTTCACATGACCCATTGGTGGGACTGCGGCTTCCGGGGAGTGGTCACTAGGAGTGGTAGGAGCAACCTCCTAGCTTTGCTCTGGAGTTTTTCTAAATATGAAGATTTTGGTTTATATAAGTTTTGATGAGATGCTCTTCACCAAGTGAGTCTCTTCCTTTCCTGGTTGGCTGGGAGGTTTTGACCATGAATGGGTGTCGGGGTTTGGGCACTGATTTTGTGCTTCTCAAGTGGCTTCTCTTGGTCAGTCAGCACAGGGAATCGTCCTGACCACTCGTTCACGGTGCCAAACTGTACGTGGCTTTAACCATTTTAAGGGTAAGCTCCATTAAGCGCATTCACACTGCTGCGTGACCACCTCTACATCCAACTCCGGAACCTTCCACCTTCCCAAACAGAACTCTGTGCCTTAAGCATGACTTCCCACTCACCTGTCCCATGCCCCCTGGAAACCACGTTCTGCCCTCTGTCCCCATGAATGTGACTCCTCTCAGCGCCCGTGGTGAAGAGCGTTGGTTCCTGTCTGATGCGGAGCCGGCCACGTGTCCCTGGGATAAGCCTCGCGGGCTGTGCATTTGCTGTGTATGACCCGCTAACATGTCATCGGGAGTTTTCCCTCTGGTCTTGCTATGGGTTAATACTGTCCCCGTGAAGCGCGTGGGGAGGACTGCCTACCTGAGTTCTTAGAAGGGGCCATGGGGACAGCACTCCTCCTCTGAAGGCCTGATGGGACCCTCCCGTGAAGCCCTCCGGCGCGGGGTTCGTGAGGCTCTGGCGAGGTGCCGCAGTTCTTCTCGAGTAAGTTTGGCAGTCTGCCTTGTGAGAAGTTGGTGCACCTGGTCCGTGTGGTCAAGCTCGGGGCCTAGACTGCTGTCGGGGCTCCTCATGACCCTTGTGACGTCCCCTTTTCCATTCCTGAGGCTGACAACAGGCCTTCCCCTTCCTGGGTCGGCACAGCTGGGAGTTTGTGACGTTGCTGTTCCTGGAACATCAGCTTCGGTTTCACGGCGCTTTTGTTGACGTTGTGACCTGTTTTATTTCTAACCTTCCTTCTTCCTTCCCTGCTTGCTAGGAGATTAATTTGCCCTTTTTTCCTACATTTCTTAAGGTGGAAGCTTATATTGTTGTCTTTTGTAATGTAAACAATTAATGCTATAAAATTCCTCCTAAGCGTTACATCGGTGGCGTCTCAAATCTTTTGAAACTTCTTATGCTTATTTAGTTAAAAAGATTTCTGATTTCGGTTGCAACTCCCTCTTTGACCTTTGTGGTATTTAGAAATGTGTTTTTAAGTTTCTAAACGTCTGGGTATTTTCCAGATACCATTTGGTTATCCATCTCTAACTTTATCCTGCGACACTCAGAGAACTCTTGGGTTCGTGTCAGGTCCCCGGCTCAGCCTGTGGGGCGGAGGTCATGCCTGTGGGCAGCTCCTGCAGCTCTGCTGTTGCTGGGCAGGTTGTGCGAGGCCCCCTGGCTGGAAGGGTGGCACTCTGGAGTCCTAGTTGTGGTTGGTTCTTTAGCACATCTTCTTTTTCCCTTGTCTGTCTTTCCGCCTGTCCCACGAGGGTCCCCTCCTCAGGAGCACGGTCACCGTGGCTCCTTCCTCTGGCCCTCCAGGAGAGGTGCGTTTCCTGGCTGGCCTGGGGTGCACTTGTGCTGCTTCCCGAGCGTCTGAGTGCCGCTGTGGCGCCTGGTGCTGAGGCCTGTGGCGGCTGCGGGGTTTTCCTGCAGCAGGCAGCGGCCCGTGCGGGCTGCCACTTCTCCCTCACCATCTGTCGGTGGCAGTTGCAAAGTGAGTCCTGGCTTTGCGTCCTCTGCCAGGCTGCTCGGCTCTTCCCCAGGAGAGCGCCGTCCAGGGTGAGTCCTGGTCCTGGTGGCAGTTCTGGGTCCTTTAGGTGTCTTCCACGCAGGTCACTCAGGGCAATCCCAGGTTGTGTGTGGGTTCAGGTCAGGGGACCCTCGTTCTGACCCTCTCCTCTCAGACTCCTCCACACTCTCCGTGTCCGGCTCCTTTTCTCGGTCGGCTGGCTAGGGAGCCAAGGCGCCCGGGCTGTTTCCCGTTGACTTCTCAGGCCCAGCTGTGGGTGCTTTTCCTGTAGTGTCGCTGCGGGACCGTCCATCTGCCCCCCAGGTGCTCAGCCTGAGGAGGGCTGCTGGTGCCCAGCTGCGCCTGGCGCTCCTTCCACCTGACCTGCTCTGAGGGCTGTTTCCGGAAGCTGCTCTTTCCTTCCCAGCAGACTACCACTACCATCCAACTCCGGAACCTTCCACCTTCCATCTTCCTATTTCTTTCCGTATCTGGCAGTTTTTTACTCACGGGGACGTTGTAGAGGCCACATCATGAAGCCTCTGGGTTCTGTTATCTTCTTCTGAAGAGTGCTGGTTCTCCCCTGGGCAGGCGGTCCAGTGCAGACCACCCGTCCTGTGCTGTGCAGGCTTGATTTCTGCTTCCCAAGTGCAGATGTTAGTGCAGATCACAAGTGAAGACCCAGGAGGGCTCCTCTGAGGTCTCTCTGGATCAGGGATTCGCTTCAGGCCTGCTGGGCCTCGCTCTGGGCATGGTCCTCCCTCTGAGCTCACTTCCTGGCCCCTCTGCTGCAGGCATGGTGTGTCCACAGGCCTCTTCTCCAGCTCCAGCCTCTACAAATGCCCACTGCTTTCTGGCCAGCCTCTCACGGGGTTGGTCTGCACACAGCCCAGCAGCCTGGCACCCACAGGAAAGCCCTGCCTAGGCCTCAGAGCTGGCCTCTGCGGGTCCCTCTCCCTCCTCACTCTGCAAGATCCCCTCTCTGAGGGTCCCATCCCTGAGCTATGCCTCCTCAGCTTGTGGAGCCGCATCTGGCCCAGACTCCATCAGAAAAACCCAGGACGCAAGGGCCATGGAGGTCTCCTTGGTGCCCCTACTGTGGGGAGCACAGTCCAAGGCCCGTCCAGTGTCTGCATAGGACACCTGGTGCACCGTGTGGGTTTTATGGTTGTTTGTGGCAGAAGAGCTAGTCCAGGACCCCAAACGCAGGCCTCTGTACACTTTCAACACTGCTTTAAGCACTCAAAAATATCTGAGGCAGCTTAAGATGAAAGACTTCAGGTCAAAGGAATTATTAAAACAGTGTTGCAAGAGAATACATAGCAAAGAAACATAATGACCTTAGAAACAAAGTCAGGGACAGCGCCGCGTTGAGTAAATCTTACACCGAGGCTTATAAAAAAGAGCAGCATTGTTTGGACTTTAAAACATTTTTAGCCCGTTGTCTGTGAAAAGGTGAATTTATTGTAAATTTCAATAACTCTCCTTTGACGTATTTAAAGGTTAAGAGCGTCCTTCGGCGAGCTTTGTGTTCTTGGAACTTAAAACAGCTCCTCTATTTAAAAAGACACCACTCGGTTCTGCCCCTCGAGGTTGGAAGAGCACTGGCACTTTTCAGAAATGACCTGTTTGGGATGACCGACTGCTCGCGGCAGGCCTACTGATGCTGTGTCGGGAGCATGATTTCCCTGCTCCAAGGGTCCAGGAGCGACACAAAGCACGTCTGGGTCCTGTCATTGGGAGCCCATCCACCGTCTGGGGCTGTGCTGGTCTGGAGCCAGGCAAGGGCTGGCTCATTTGTACGCCTGTCTCCTCGGGCCGTGTGCCCAGCAGGATGTGCACAGTAGGAAGCGGCTGTCGAGGTCACTATTTATTGCCTGGAGGGGAAGAGGGAGCCTTCGCATCTGGCTGATACACCCGGATCTGACAGGATCCCTGCACCCCAGGCACTGGCCACTGGCCTCTCCCGGCACCCTCCAAGGACAGAGTAGCCAGCATGGGCAGATCCTGTCCAGCCCAGAGTCCTTCCTGCACGGGGCAGCCTGGACCTCTTCTCTGATCGGAAGTGCAGCCGGGGACCCTGCCTGGATCCTGCTTGGCCAGGATCGGCCACCTTCCTGCGTAAGAGACAGGCAGACAATGGAAGAAGGAAAAGTTCATTTCGTGCTATTTGATCAAATGGGGGAGAAGCAGCTGGATGCCTCTCTGTCGGCCCCTTGGAAGCTCTTCCAGTTCACAGAAATGAAAGTCAGGTGGCCCCTAGGCAGGTCAGCCATGTGCTCAGCCAGGGAAAGCCAGAACGTCAGGCACTTCCTAGGGCCGGTCCCCAGCCTGGAGGGGAGCCGCGTTCAGAAAGGCAGTTATCAGGAAGCTGCTCTTAGTTCCAAATGGAGTCTGCCTCACCCAGACTGTCATCAGTAAAGGGACCCCAGGACATCACCCGGTGCCTCCCACCACCACTGACAGGCCTGGGGAGCGGGCTTCCCCAGGGAAAAGCATGCAGATTTCTCTGATGCCAGCTCTGGGGGCCTCACCACTCACCAAGTGGTCTCCAGGGCATCTTCCCCTGAGAGCAGGTCAGGAGGGAGGCCCCATGTCCCTGTAGGATGGACAAGAGCACCCTGGAGTAAGGGCTGAGCAATGCTGTGTCCCTGTGCTGGCAGCCATGCTCATAAGAGGCAGGGTGGGGATGGCTGTCCCCATGGTCCCTCAGTCCCCACAGGCCCAGCATGAGTGTGAAGGCCCATTTGCAGAGATGGACTGCACCTCAGG
>NC_135307.1:197242592-197262592 GCF_048772815.1 Callospermophilus lateralis
TCACCGCCAAAGGCCCCTGGTGGTGAGGAGAGAGGCGGGTGGGGACCGTGTTCCTTGCCACCTGCACCTGGCCCCCCTCTGCACACGCGCCACAGTGAGGCTCCTCCATTTCTGCTCCTCCCTGTCCCACCCACACGAGGCACAGGCTGCGGACCCTCCTTGGTCCCTGGCTATTTTGGCCCTGAGTTTTCCAGGACAGACAGTGCTGGGGTTAGCATCAGTGTCTGTCCCATGATTAAGAAGTCAAGCCTGCAGGACAGGGGACGGTGGCCTGGGTCCAGGAGTGAAGTCCACCCGGCCTATTGCTGCAGCCCACCTTCCCCTTCACACGTGGTCTCAGGCCATGTTTGGGCTACAGTGACCAGTTGAATAGTTTGGGCAGAGACCGCCTGGCCCACAAAGCCCAAATCAGTGACTTCTGGCCTTTACAGGAAACGTCTGTGGACCCCGCCCCAGGACACATGTCCAGTGGTAGGACAGGGTTGGGGTGGGCAAATGATGGACAACATTGGGGTGACCCCTCACCACGACTCCCCAGCTTCTCAGCCTTGCAGTAGTGGCAGGAACGTGGCCCAGGCCTCCTGAGCCCCCTCAGGGAAGCGAGGCTGAGTGCTGGGCACGGCCTGCCCTGAGGGAGGACCCCCAGCCTGGCCTCTTCCCAGTGTCTAGAAACAAAGCCTGGGCATGTCCCACCCAGAGCCCCCAGCTCACACCCAGATGCACCGTGGAGAACATGAGCTGGAGCATAGAAAATCGTTGACTACGAGAGAGAACCCTCCCTGTCTGCCAAGGTCAAGAAGAGCCCGTGGGCCTGACAGACAAGGGGGGCACGGCCTCAGGGGCCTGCGCGGAGAGGGAGGCTGCCCTGAACTGGGAGAGCACCCTGCAGCCCCTCTGGGCCACGTGCCCCGGGGGCTTCCCGCAGCCAGCGGGGCCTGTGAGGGGGCAGTGCCCTGGCTCCTGGTTACTCTCGGGGCACCTTCCTACAGCCCAGGGGACGGGGGACAGAGGCACCATGTCATGTATCCCAGGGGAGACCACATGCCTGGTCACCTTGGGAAGAGACGGGGCCCAGTTTTGTCTGAGTTGGATCCTGTACCCCTGCACCAAGGGCTCTGCGGGACGTGGGTGCCCACTCCCAGCCCTCCCTACTCCACTAGCCACCCCAAAGCCTCTTCCGGCAGGAGAGGACACTGGCTCTGTGTCCACCCTAATCAGATTCACCTAAGCAGGACGGAGGGCTAATTCTATTGGAAGGCACGGAGAGGCTGGGGGAGCCAGATGTCCACGGGGAGCACAGGGACCAGCTTTGCCAGTGGAAGGCAATTAGACGTTGGGAGGAACAGGATATTTGCTGCCCACACAACTACGTGGCAAGAAAACACTCAAAACTGTGGGGCTGGTGGTTCAGCTGCCAGTGGCCACGAGAGCCAGAGAACCCCAGCAACCAGCCGTGGGTGGCAGGAGTGGGCAGCCATATCCCTGTCCTTTTCCAAATGTGTACGTGACATGCACAGTAAAGTCCTGCCTCCCCATCCCAGCTGAGGACTTGGCGCAGCTCCGGGAAGCCCTCGGCCCCACGCCGGGTCCTGGCCCTCCTGGCCTGGAGCAGGGAGCCTCCGCAGGGCTTGGGTAGTTCAGCTTCTGCCTGGGCTCAGGGCGGGGCTCCGCACCCCCACGCTGAGTGAGTCACCCCTCTTTTAATCCTTCAGACTCAAATTGATGCCCTACAGTTAAAAAATATGGACAGGGCTGGGGCTGCAGCCCAGCGGCCGAGCACTCCCCTAGCACATGTGAGGCCTGGGCTCCACCCTTGGCACCACACAAAAATAAAGACGTGCTGTCCATCTACAACTGCAAAGAGGTTTAAAGGAAGAGGGAGAGAGGCAGGAAATGCAGACCAGGCTCAACCTGGCTGGGCTTTGGAGAGGCCGGGCCCACAGCAGCCAGTTCCTAGGGGCTGGGAGGCCAGGCGCACTCCTCCACTGGGGGAAAGGGCAGGGCCAGCCTGAGGGTGGTCAGCCCACCCCAGCCCTGTCCAGCTGAGAGTGGAGCACCCTAGAGGGACGTGGAGCCCTGGTGGGAGAGACACAGCCCGTGGCAGCTTCCTTCCGGCTGCGGCTCCAGGCTGCGCCTCACAGGTGGGGCCAGGGCCTGGGCGGAGCCGGGCCCACCCCCCCAGCTGGAGACTGTCCTGGGCTGGGAGCATCCTGCCCTGCTGACGCCAAGCGCCCGTGTGCGGGCAGCGTCTGTCCACCTTGAAGGTGCTGGGAAGACCCATGGCCACTTCCCGCCCTGATTGCTGCTCCGCACAGTGTCAAGGTCTCTGGCGAGCCTTGGTCCAGCCCCACACCCACCCCTCCCCGCCGGGGAGGCCCTTCCTGAGGGCTAGGGTTCCGCACAGGTGGAGGAGGCCAGGGCTGTGGGAAAGGCCATTTCCCTAATCCGATTGAGGCCTCTGTGCCGAGCTAGTGGTCTCCCAGCAGCCAGGCTGGTGCCAGGCCAGCAGCACAGACAGGAGCAGACAGGATGTGGCTCCTGAGGGTTTTCTGTTCTGCCAATTCTCGCTCAGATGGTGGCCACTGTGGCTCCAGCTCTCAGGAGCCCACGTCCAGGGCCGCCAGCTGTGCGGAGGTGGGGAGGGCCATCCTGCAGAGGGCCCGGGCTGCTCACCGCTCCAGCCTGGAGAAAGGCCTGCCAGCTCCCCGCCCCCGCCAACCAGTCTGCCCTTTGCGAAGGGACACTGTCCATGGTGCTGACCTCCCAAGGCTCCTGGGGCTGTGGCATCTCTAGACTGGGAGCCCAGGCACTGTGCTACCCTGGTCCAGAGATTCCAAACTGAGGAGGAGGACAGCAGGTGGGGCGGAGGGGGAGGAGGACAGGAGGGAAATAGGTAGAGGCTGCTGGGCAGGTGCCCAGGAAGGATGCCCCGGGAAGAGGGGTGGGTGTGCCCCTGCAGGCCACAGCAGGGCAGTAACAGCTCCTGCGGGCAGAGCATCTCCTGGGTCCCCAGGAAGGCGGCTGAGGTGGCGGCAGCTTCTACCTCACAGGGTTGACACATGTTCACTAAGGGGGTCCAGCAAGCCACCCCAGTGGTGACCACAGTGTGTGGTATCAGCATGGACGGAGGTGGAAACTAGGGAATCCAAATGTTATTTCCATATTGAGCCCGGATCTGTGCACGAGAGCTCCCGCGGTGGGGTGGACGGGTTGAAACAGGCTGCAGAGCTGGAAGCTGCCCGTGGACTGCAGGGCCCCTGGGGTAAGAGGCCACATCCTCTCCTGCTCCGCCCGACGCTGGCTCAGAGATGCCAGCGGCTTCTGTGAGTGAAGGGTCAGACCCAGGACCCCTTCCTGGAGGCATCCACCAGGCTCCTCCTGGACCCAGGTCTGTGGTCACTGCTGACTGAACAGCAAGGCAGGCTTGACTTGACCTGTCCTGATGGCGAGGCTAGTGTCCACTGAGGTTGTGTGCCCCTGCTGGGCTGAGAATCCCACGACTTTGGCTTCCTGGTCTGGCAGCACAGAGTGTGAGCCACGGCCCCTCAAATGCCCACACGGAAACTGGGGCAGCACAGCGTCCCAGGCTGGCCCCTCCTGAGCCACTTAGAACAAGGTCATTCTTATACCTTCGGTCCTCCTCCTGGACACCCACTCACACAGGACCCTGCCCTCAGGCATCTGTGGCTCTCTGGGCTGCTTTTCTTTCCCTCCCCACCCCCAGTCCTTCTCGGAGGACCAGCACTGGGCAGTCACCTGGACCATCTCACTCCTGGGAGAGCCTGGCCTGTGACACCTTGAGCAACCCCTTCCTGCTCTCCAGACACTAGCATCCCACCTCTCAAGTGAGAATAGACCAGCAGCACGTGGACTCCTTCTGCCCAATGTCCTCCCTGTCCAGAAAGGAGTAATGGCCTGGGAAGCTCTGGTGTGACCACGGGGCTATTGCTCACCCTGGGCCACCTGTCACAGGAACTGCCTGAGAGAGGCAACCCAGCCACCTCTGTGCCTCTGTCTGATGTTGTGGAGGCCACTTGGACTGACCCAGCTCCCTCGGGCTCCAACTCCACAGGAACCGAGAGCCTCCGCTGCCACCCACCCACCCGCTCGACCTGGTGGGCTCTCTGCAGAGCCAGGCTGTGTGCTCAAGGGCCACACGTGAGCCTCCACACTGCACCCTGCCCAGGCTCACTCTTTCCCAAGCCACAGTCGCAGCCACCTGTCCCATGGTGTGACAGACCCAACTGGCTGGCCAGCCTCAACGGTGGCCTGTGAGTTCCGCACAGCTTTGCCACTTCAACCAAGCCGGCACCTTGACACCCCTGGCCTCAGTGTGGTGGAGGAGGAGAACGGGCAGTCGCCAGACCCTGGACTTGCCCTGGGTCAGCATTTGGAGGGGCACCAAGCTAGCCTGGCAGGGGCCGGCCATCTACTCTTGGGGCCATAGTGTGTCCCAGTCTGACTGTCCCCATGTGGGAGGCCTCTTGTCCCCCGCTGCCTCTGCAGGGCCCTGGAAACCTCCTGTGCCCTGTTTGGAGCTTCACCTTCACGTAGGAGGTTGCTGAGCCTCGAGGCAGACAGCGGGTGGGACTGTCTCTCCATCTACATGCAAGAGCAAAAGGCCCCGCTGCAAAACAAGCCGGAGTTCCTCGTCTGCAGAGGAGGACCGATGGGAGTGGACCAGCCATCCCGTGTCTGTGGCTGTGTCAGGTCTGCCACCTGCCTGTGCGCCTCTCCCGTGGGCAGGCCTGCTGAGGGCAACCTCATGAACACACCCGTGAAGGAGGCCCCCCAAGCTCAGGCCCACACCCGGGTCCAGCTGACCCTGAACTCCTTTTTACCATTTGACCCTTTCACTCCACCTCTCTCCTCCCCCCGAAAGTCCACATGAAGGAGAGGACAGAGGCATCGCTCAGAGCGGCCCGTGCCAGCTCCCCACCCTGAGGCCGCGCCTGCCACAGCCTGCCCCGGGCCAGCACCCTGGGACAACCTGGTGTGCCGGAGGCCAGAGAGGCTCTTGGCACTCGAGTGAGTAGTTGTCAGTCTCCCTTTTAGAAAGGAGACCGTGAGGCTGGAGTCTGCCCAGGACCTGTCCAGGGCCCTAGCTAGCCAGAGGACAGGCTGGGGCTTCCTGCGGGCTGGGTGCAGTCCACACGGTAAAGGCCGCGTGTGACAAGCCACAGGGTGAAAGCCACAGCTCCTCCCTCAGCAGGGAGGCCCGCTCACCCACTGACCGCCCACCCCACTCTGCGCTGCAGGCTTCACAGTTAGGCAAGAGACATAAAATCCAGCCACCTGGGGAGGAAGGACGGCGTTGTCTGCTCCCCGACAAGATGGCCGCACTGCCGGGAACCCAAAGACTCCTCCAGAGAAGTCAGGCCAGAGTTAAAGGACGCAGAAACGCAGAATGCACGATGTGATGTCGCATTACAAAGATCAGCTGTTTCCATTCGCTAACAGTGAGCCAGCTAGAAAGTCACCAGGAGAGCAGTTCCATTTGCAGGAGCTACCAGACCAGGTAAAACGAAGTCCCAGGGGTCAGTGTGACCAGGGAGAGAGAGGTCTGCACAGCTGCACACACAGAGGAACCGAGGACAGTGGGAAGGGACGTGGTCGGGACGGCAGAATCCCTGCTGCTGAATGCCCAGGCAACCTTCAGATCGGGCAAAGCCTCCCAAACTCACAGAAATGAAGAAACGACCCTTGGAGGCCCCGGACCGCCCACGCAGCCTTGAGGAGGAGCAGAGCTGAGGCCCCACGGCCCTCATCGCAGACCACACCACAGAACGGCTGAGTGGGTGGCACAGGCGCGCTGGCACAGAGCCAGGCCCACACCGGAGAGACCCAGAGCTCGGGGACCCAGCCCCACGCGTGTGGTCGGCGGACAGAGAGGCGGGCAGCAGGGCACGACGGCCAGGTCCCTGCGGTCAGTGGTGCTGGGAAGACAGGTGTCCATGTGCAGAAGAACAGGGTCCCACCGTCTGTCTCGCCACATGGGAAAGAACTCCCAGCGGGTCACAGAGCTGAGCGCGAGGCCCGGAGCCAGGCGGGTGCCAGAGGAGACTCAGGCGCGAGTCCCCAGCACCGGTCCTGGTTTCTGGGCTGTGTCACCAAAAACATAAGAGACAAAAGCAAAAATAAGTAAGAACACCTAAAATTCAAAAGTTTCTGCACAGCACAGGAAGGACTGCAGCGGAAGGCGTGTGCAGCCCGGGAGGAGACACAGGCAGGCCGTGGATCTGACGAGGTGACCTCCAAACAGGCAAGGACCTCGTACCACTCCTCAGCCAAGAGCCAGCGTGGCGAGGACTCCCGAGGCCATGCTCCATGAGGACGCCAGATGGCCAGCAGGTAGGAGGAAAGGCGGCCAGCATCATACATCGGGCAAATGCAAACCAAAAGCACAGCAAGACGTGACTCACAGTGAGGGCGTGGAACAGGTGGCCGCCCGGGGAGTGTGCAGAGGGGAGCGCCACCACGGTGCTAGTACAAAGTTCTATTGTACCGCCTTCAGGGGAAGCAACACGGGGTTCCTTAGGAGCTTAGAACAGTCTAGGACCCAGTGGTCTCACTGTCGAGTAGCTATCCACTTGTGGCAGGGACGTCCACCCCTGTGCTCACCACAGCCAAGACGTGGGGTGATGGTGAGAAAAGGTGGAACACTACTCAGCCCTAAAAAAGAAGGAGATGCTGCCACTTGGGGCAAGGTGGGTAAATCTGGAGGAGATGACGCTAAGTGACAGAAGCCGACATGGCAAGAAGGAGACTGCGTGACCGCACTTGAAAAGTCGTCTCAGAAACATGCAGGATGGCAGCTACCAGGGGCTGGGGCTGCATAACGGATCTGTTGGTCCAAGGAGTTGAGCTCTCAGGGTTGCAAGGTGCATGCATCTGGGATTGTGCACATTGGCTAAGAGAGCCGGTCCCGATGGTCTGATCACAGAAAGGGGATGACTGTCTGCCGTGGTGGGTAATTGGCTTGACGGTGGTGACCAATTCACAGACACAAATGTCAAAATGTACCCTGAAGACAGACAGCGGGTGTTGGCCCCCACTAACAGTCAGTGGAGCCTGGCAAAGGGGCGGGAAATGCCAGGGGAGACATCCAGGTGCATGTGAGACCTCTGTGATCGCTGCTATGATCTTTTCAGTCTTCTTTCCACCTGGACTTTCTTGGTGCTGGATCACTGAGCTGGGGCACAAGTTCCAGGATATAAGTCAACCTGTCTTCAGCAGGGAAAGGAATACTCATTCTGTTCAAGAAACAATACAAGTCTAGGAGTAACAGCTGCAGGCACAGTGGGATCCAGGGGCTCCCAGGTGTCACGAGTGGTTTTCTCTCCCCAGTGCCGGCTTCATTCCTAGGCACTTCTCCCCAGCGGCTGCAGGATGCAGTCTGCAGCCACAGGTGCTGTTTCCAGTTCAGTGAGCCCAGGGCAAAGCCTGTGTCCTGCATCAGATTAGTGTGATCGGTGCTGAGATGACAGCGCGGTGGTCACTTGTCTGATGAGGGCCAGTCCAGGGCTTCAGAAACGTGCTGGTGGCCATTTCCCTATGGAGGAGAGGGCAGCTCCCCAGGAAAGGAGACAGAAAGAGCAAGGGCCCTGTGGCCCAGTGCCCGCCGTCATGTTAGTGTCCTGTTGCCTGGGGACCAGGAGTAGGGACCAGAGGCACGCGTACAGGAGGGAGCCTTCCTCCCAGCCACGCCCTCCTGCTCCTCTTTCAACCAGCCCCAGAAGGGAGGCTGGAGGGGCAGCTCCCTAGGCCCCAGAGCCCCCTGGCAGAGAGCAGGACTGCCCACACACCAGGTCAGAAGGTCACTCCCCCACACCCCAGCAGCTTGTCCCGTTAGGCAGAGTTTGAGCCAATGGGCCCAGGGTGAGCTCAGGCCTCCTCTTCCCTGAAGGCGCCAAGCCTTCTGAGTGGGGTCTGGAGCTGCCGTGGGGGGACAGGGCCTTCAGGGTGGCTTTGGCCAATGCACAAGAGGCCCAGAGAGTGAACCTGTCCATGTTCTGGAAACTTCCAGCATTTCTGGGCAGCTGTTCTGGGTCTCCATGTTCCCTTCCCTCCTTCACAGGTCATGGCCATTATTGTCCTCCACAAAGGGCACCAGGCCCTGCACTGAGGCCACTGCTGGCCAGCACCTGCCTCTCACTCCCACTGGGGCACGCCCACTGGTGTGCTCTATTCCCGTGCCAAGTGGCGCCTCCAATTCAGGAGGTGGCATGGCCACTCCTCTCTGGACAGGCCTGGCCACTAGTTAAACAGGTGCCCATGAAGGCAGTCTCAGCCTGCATCAAATCCAGGTCCTGCCACCTCTGAGCCGGTGGCCTGGGCTGGTCCTTGGTCTCTGGGAGGTTGGAGGTGTGGATGGGGCCAGGTGCGGGGAAGAAGGGCTGATATTTCCAGCCTGAGAGGCAGCAGGTGGGGTGACGGTCCACCTAGGGTGACGTGAGCGGTCAGCGCACAGGGTGGGACCTGTCTCCGTGGAGCAGCCACGTAAGTGGGGCTGCAGCTGTGGACGGGACCTGCCCAGACCTGGGAGCCAGGTCAGGTGGGGAAGGCTGGGGACACTGATGGGGAGTCGGCTCGGGGCTGGGGGTCGGGGCACTGGAGGGCCAGGCCGCCTGGCCTGTGTGGGTGGAGTGCCTCCCGCTCCAGGCCGGGCTGGCCTCTTGCCCAGGCTGACCCCGACCCTTGCTCCCTGCAGATCAACACCTTCATGTCCTTCGTGTTCCCCATGGTGGTCATCTCGGTCCTGAACACCGTCATTGCCAACAAGCTGACCATCATGGTGCGCCAGGCCGGCGAGCAGGGCCGGGTGAGCACGGTGGGCGCCCAGCACAGCACCTTCAGCCTGTCCGTCGAGCCCGGCAGGATCCAGGCCCTGCGGCACGGCGTCCGGGTCCTACGTAGGTGACCGTGGGCCCTGGGGTGGGGCCAGTGCTGTGGGACCCAGAGTGGAGCAGGGCTTGAGGACATGGGACGGAAGCCAGGGCGGACGCCCGGCCGGTGCTCTCCCTGCCTTCTCACCCTCACCAGCCCGTGGGGCGGGGCCTCTTGCTCACAGGCAAGAGGGCAGCAGAGGTGGAGGCCAGCCCTGCGCGCTGGGGACAGGGGCTCTGGGACGAAAGCTGGGTCCCAGCACCTTCAGACAGCGATGAGCCGGAAGAAGGAAACAAAGCCAGTCCCCTGGCCTCAGGACCAGAGCTCGGCTGAGGGCAGCTGTGCCCAGGCCCCGGGGCGGGGGTTCTGGGTGGAGGGCGGGCTGCGTCCCGCTGTGTCCCGCTCCCTGCACCTCGGGTTGACTCCAGGTGTGAGGCCAAGGAGTCAGGGAGGACTTTCATTCCAGGGCCGGGACCGCGTTTCCGTTTGCCAAAACCAGACCTCAGCTCCTTCCTGGTCCCGGCCCCTCAGATTTGTTCCAGGGTGTGGCCAGGTCTCCGGGGACTTGCCCTGTTGAGTCCCAAGTGCAGCCACTGCCTTGCTGGCAGGGAACCTGAAGGCCAGCTGGGGCAGGGCTCACGTGGGGCAGTGGCCACCCCGGGCCCAGGCTATGCCCAGAGGCAGCACCTGTGGAGAGGACTTTTCCAAACGCGACGTCCCCTGGAAGGCACTGCCCCCACCTCAGTCTCCCGGTCACTGAAGCAGAGTGACGGGGACCTGGTCCTGAGGAGGGGTCTGAGGGCTGCCATCAGAGGAGCCCTGGCTGGAGCAGCAAGGGGCACCCGGGCCCAGCAGAGCCGCCCTGGGGATATCGTCAGTGCCCTGCAGGTAGCCCGCGGTGGGCTCTGCGGCCAACACGAGGGTCTCCAGCTCGTCCTTCTTTTGCAAGGCTGTTCTTGCTCCTCAAGGTCCTTTGAGATTCCATTGAACGTCAGGACTGGACCTGATGGGATCGCTCTGGTAGCCCGGGCAGCTTAGGAACATGTCCCCTCTGTGCGCTTGGGACATCTTCCTGCATCTCTTTGAGGCTCCGGTCCGTCCCTCAGGCGCTGTGGTCATCGCCTTTGTGGTCTGCTGGCTGCCTTACCACGTGCGGCGCCTCATGTTCTGCTACATCTCTGATGAGCAGTGGACCCCGTGAGTGCTTGGGCCCCGAGTGGGCACCCCCAGGGCAGGTGGAGTGGGCAGCACAGAGCTGGGTTGGGCAGGGGAGGCTGTGGAGGGCGGTCAGGCAGAGGGGCAGCAGACCCTAAGAATCCTGCCACGTTTACATTAGGTCTCAAGGGGCAGCTGTTGGGCCACCACAACCTGGGCTGGACCCAGGGACTCAATGGAGTCACACTTGGGGCTATGACTTGTCACAGCTAATAACTGTGGACACAGAAGCAGGAATCAGGGGGAGGCAGACACGCTTAGCTCCCCAGAGGCCAGTCACCTGGGAAACCTGCAGGCATCCCGGCACCTGGGTTCTCCCGGGGACTGGTCACGGAGGCACACGAGGTGCCCGCTATCTGGCAGGCAGCAGCATTCTGGGCTCCAGATGGAGGAGAAGGTGTGTGGCATACTCCCTACGTGTACAGAGTTCAGGTGCAGCGCCTCCCACCCAGCGGTGGTGAGGTCCCGAGCCACACACCCGCCAGCAGGCCTTTCTGAGACCACCGCCGCGGCTGCAGCGTACACTGTCCCATGCACATCAGGGCTGCCGGGTCCACTGGTGACAGGTCCTTTAGCCTAACGGGCACCCCTGGGTCAGCATGCCTGGGGCGGGACAGAGCAGGGAGGAGAGGGCAGGCCCCAGAAAGGCTGCTGAAACTCCCACCCGGTGGGCGGGGAGTGAGACGCCCTGTGGGGGGCGGGGCCAGCTGAGGTGAGCCATCCTGGCCAGGCTGCAAGTTAGGCTGGGGGTCAGCCAGGTCTTGGGTGCTGGGCTACAGAACAGTCCAGGTGGGCTGCAGGAGAGGTGAGGACCAGGATAAACGGAGCCCCTCCTGAAGAGGCAGGTCCAGGCAGGAGTGCAGGAGCCAGACCCAGGTCTATTACCAGGCGTCCATGCAGAACAGTGCACCTGGGCTGGCCACGCCTTGCCTGCAGGCGGCAGGGTCTGAGCACTTCTCGCCCCCAGGTTCCTCTACGACTTCTACCACTACTTCTTCATGCTGACCAACGCACTCTTCTACGTCAGCTCCACCGTCAACCCCATCCTCTACAACCTGGTCTCCGCCAACTTCCGTGAGATCTTCCTGTCCACCCTGGCCTGCCTCTGTCCCACCTGGCGGCGTGGGAGGAAGAGGCCAACCTTCTCCAGGAAGCCCAACAGTGTGTCCAGCAACCACGCCTACTCCAGCAGCGCCACCCGGGAGACGCTGTACTAGGGTCCAGAGGGAGCTTCGAGGCCTAAGGAGGCTGGGAGCAGGCGGCAGCCCCACCCAGGGCCTCCAGGGTCCAGCCAGTGGCCAGCTGGCCTGGGCCTGGGCCCAGCACCCTCACCACAGAGGCTTCTTTCCCCCACCCCATCCCCGCTTCTTCATCCCCTGCCTTTAAAAGCCAGATGGAGACTTTGTTCACCTCCCAGGTCCAAAATCAGCCTTTCACTGGACAGCCAGTGCTCAGTGGGGGCAGCTTCTTTGTCCCCAGGTTAATGGATGGCCAGAAAGGACATAAAAGGAGCCCCTGGGGCCGGCCTGGGCAGCTGGGCTGTGTCTCCCCAGGGCACTTCAGTGCACGCACTAGGTCTCACCACAGGACCCCAGCCACCGCCCACACAGGGATGAACAGCCAGGAGAGGCCACCCAGCCGGGCATGGGCTCCATCCTGGCCTCCCTCTGCCTCTGGTTCAGGGTGAGTCCAGTTCAAGGTTCAGTGAGTACCACTTCCTGGGCCTCACACCCAGACCCTTCCATGGGGTCAGACCAGCCCCTGATACTCTTCTTCAGGCCTGGGGACTCTGTTGGGTGTGAGGGGACCCCTCCTACTTGCCCTCACCCTGGTGACCATAGAAGAAGCTCAGGCTCCAACTGATACGTCCATAAAGAGCCAGCCTGGACTCTCCAGCCCAGGGCCTCCCCTCCTGCTGGCCTGACCTTTCCCTGGGGGCCCTGCAGGGACATCCTGCAGGAGGAGCCGAGACCCCACAGGTGCAGAGGGAATTGCAGATCGGGTGTCTGCCTCCCCCCAGGTGTCCTGGGTCCTTCAGCGCACTCTGAGTCTCCGACAAACCCAAGCAGGCTGAGGACCGGCAGGCAGTAGCCTGGGATGGCTTTGGGGGCAGGGGGTGGCCTAAGCAGTGGGAGGGCATGGGCCAGGGCTGCTGGGACCATGTCCTGTGTAAGATGCCAGGTGCCCAGGGCTGGCCGCAGGTCAGGAGCCCGCTCCAGGCACCCTGCTGGCCAGCAGCCTGAGGCTGAGACACGGTTCATTTGTCACCAGCCGCCAGGCAGCAGCCCTGGCCCCAGGCTCCGGCGCCTGGAAGAGCCTGCCAGCCCCTGGTCTCTAGGAGCTGTCTCCAAACAGGACAGAACCTGCCCAGGCCCCCTGCCGAGAAGGTTCTGAGCCCCTGAGACAGATCCCAGGATGAGCTGCCTGGACCAGTGGGTGCAAAGTACCAGGAAGCAAGACGGAGCCCGTTTAAAAGTAGCTTCTGCCATCTTGGGTCCCCTTGCCCAGGAGGGGAACAGGTGGATGGGCAGACAGGCTGCAAAGCAGCACTGTCTTGGGACACAGGGATCCCACTGTGGCCACCCGGCTCAGGCCACTCTGCTATCAACTGGAGTGCTCTTTGGACCCCACGAATCCCTCTGTCAGCCCCATGACCTTTCAGGTCACCGAGGGCAGGCCTAGGCAAGTCAGGCCCATCTGCTCCTTCACCCCAGTGCCCACCACAGGGTCTGCCCTGCCCACTCGGGGGTCTGGAGGTCAGAGCAGCACTACCCTAGGCAGTGGTGGGTGCGGCTGGGCGCTGGCCCCAGACATCTGAGCACACTCACACAGTCCACCCAGAGACCCCACCCCCGGACTCCAGGTGTTGGCATGACTCCTGAGCTCAGACCCGTCTAGGAGCAGGCCTGGCCATCCCACCTCAGACTGCTGGGACTGTCCTGGAGGCAGGAGGACACACCCTGAGATAAGGCCCAGTCCACCAGAGCACTGGAGGCGGGTCTGTGTGGAGGGTCTGGACTGCGACCAGTGTCTGGCTATGTCTTCATCGCAGTCCCGAGTGCTGAACGTGGTGGGCCTGTGTCCATGCAGTGCCACACGCGCCCGTGACCCTGATGGGACCCAGCCCTGAGTGCTGTGGGCGTGTCTCCCCCAGAGACAGAGTCCCATGAGCCCAGTGTTGATGGCAAGACCCACTGTGTAACTCCAGTGTCCCTCGGAATGTCCCCACCCCACCACTCTGCAGCTGAAGAAGCCCCCATATCTCAATAAAGGACCCTGCGAACCCCAAGTTGGACTTTTCTGTTGAGGGCCTCCGCGCACATCCCCTCTCACTCACTCGTTCCCACGGTGATGGCACCGGCAGAGTCCTGCTTGGCATTCTTACCAGGACGCGTGGGATGAGGGCTCAGCTGGGGACCTGCCAGGGTGAGCACAGAGCCCCCCGCCCCTCCCCAGCCGCCGAGCAGCCTCCCACTGTTCTCTGCAGAAATTCCCCCGCGCACCGTCAAAGTCCCTTCTAGAACTCTGGTTACGTGTTTTAAAATAGAATTACTGGGTCTGGGGGTGTAGGTGAGGGACAGAGCTTTGCCCAGCAGGCTCTGGCTTGATCCCCAACACCACACACAAAAAATGTGTGAAATATAACAAACCCCTGGGTTTTAGCAAGTAGGATTCTCCTTAAAATAAGACATCTGGTACAGACAGGAGCAAGGGCAAGGTCTGGCCGCAGTGAGGGGCTGCCGGACCCCACGAGCCGTGCAGCTCAGCCCAACGGCTGTGCTCAGACCAGAGCGACAGCAGAAGACGCCTGACAGGAGGCCCACAGAAACCCGCCAGCTCCCCTGCCTCCAGGACCTGGCGCTGACCGCCTGCCTGGCCTCCCTGCCGGTCCACTGTCTGCTTTCCCTCACCAGGTTCTCTGCCCAGCGCAGGAGCCCCCACGACTTTTGACCTGCCAGGTCTCTGCTCCATCCCAGTCTCCAGGGAGCAAGGAAGGAGTGGCTTCTCCTGAGCATGGGCCGTGCACCAGGACAGAGGGGCATGGGTCCTGTCCACCTGCATGAGTCCCCAGTGGTACAGGTAGCCTCACTCACACATGCTCATTCACACTCATACACGCTCACACACACGCACACGCTCATACACATGCTCATACATGTTCACACACACACTCACAACACTCACACACATGCTCATACATGTTCACACACACACTCACACACACTCACACACACTCACGTCCCCCAGGCCAACAGACAGAGGCAGGGCCTTGTCCACAGCCAAGGGCCTTCTGTGGGGCAACAAGGAAGTCGTCCAGACTGCAGGCCTCCAGGACTCCTCCACCCGTGTCCCTGGTGGTCAGGGGACTGGTCAGCACCAGAACCACAGGAGCCTGCTGAAGTCCAGCCCAGCCTATGCAGTCAGCAGCCCTAGGCCCTGGGACTCGGCCCAGTGGGGAGCACCACCCTCAGCTCCCCAGCGCCCCCACATTCATCCAGCACCCACTCCCCAGCCAGGTGCTCCCGGGCAGGTGTCCTCAAAGGGGCCCAGCCCTTTCCTGAGAGGCAGAGCCGCAGCTGTGAGGCTCCAGAGCTCTGTGAAAAGGCCCTCAGGCCCACTCCCTCAGAGGCTGCGGAGCTGGCCTCCACCCCTGACCTCAGAGGCACGTTGACCAGAGTGTCAGAGGAATGAGACTCCCGGCAGAATCACAGCCAGTCATGAGAGGGCAGGGCAGCCCTGACCCGACCACCCTCCAGGCCAGCCCACCAAGATAAGAGCCCTGGCCGAGTCCTCCCACCTGCAGGTCTTCTGAACTCAGCCCTGTTCCAGGACCTGGACAGAGGAGTGGGCGGGCTCACACCATTGCTAGGCAACGGGTTGGGCTTGGGAGAGAATCCTATGCGTCTTGAACGCACTGGAAGGAAAAATAACACAGCCCTCCCCTCCCTCACAGCTCCCTGCAATTATGATCTGAACCCAGTTCTTACCAGAACACCATGGAAACCACGTCCAGCTGGATTGATGAAAGGAACATCATCCATCAGAGAAGAGCCCGCCAAGGCGGGGCAGGAGGCAAGGCAGGGGCCAGCGGGGTGGACAGCAGACAGCACCAGGTGGGCAGGAGGCCGTCCAGCACCTGCCTCACAGGGCCTCCCAGCACACACAGGCACAACATGCAGAGGATGCTTGTGCACTCGCTACGCTCGCACACGCACGGTGTGACACTAGTGCACAGTCTCATGTGGACACACAGAAACATGGGGTGCAGGTGAGCGTCATATGCTCACATGCACACGCCAGGGCACACTCACACACCATGAGCACGTGACCTGCACGCACACGCCAGCCCTCTCACCCACAGGGCCTCGCTGCCTGGGCTGCCTGGCCTGGCTAGTGAGGTGGCCAGCAGAACCACAGGAGTCCAGGAAAGCCCGGCTGGGCCCAGAAGCCCTTAGCTACTCGGGCCTGGGGCAGGACTCGCTCAGCCACCTGCCCTCCCCGACAGCTGCTGAGCACCAGTCAGCAGTTGGAGCCGGCTCCTGGTGAGGAAGGCAAGAAGCCCCCAGCTCTAGCACACACAGGAGCCAGGGGAACTCATGCCCCTCTGCAGAAAAGAGTGGAATAGATCCCGCCCGGCCTCCTCTCCCTGAGGGTGATCACTCAGTGGGGCACCAGCCTGGCCCTTCACGGGCCCCCTCCCTTCCCTGCCCCTCCCACCCTCTTTCCCGGGTCATCTCAGGCAACTGACACTCAACCCTGTTTCAGTCTCTCTGCCAGAGAGAAAGAGACCAGGGCGTCCCACCCAGCCACAGGCAGTGGCCACATGAGGACAGGAGCCCAGACACCAGATCCCAGACTAGACTCAGGCATGGGTGGAGACGGAGGGTGGATGGGAGAGAGCAAGGGGAGGACACACAGAGAGTGAGGGACAGGAGGACAGAGGGGGACCGGGGAGGAGCAGGGAGGAGAGGTAGAGAGTGGGGAGAGGAGGAGAGGGGGACCAGGGAGGAGCTGGGAGGAGAGGTAGAGAGTGGGGAAGAGGAGGAGAGGGGGGACCAGGGAGGAGCTGGGAGGAGAGGCCGAGAGTGGGGGAGAGGAGGAGAGGGGGAACCAGGGAGGAGCAGGGAGGAGAGGTAGAGAGTGGGGGAGAGGAGGAGAGGGGGGAACCAGGGAGGAGCAGGGAGGAGAGGCAGAGAGTGGGGGAGAGGAGGAGAGGGGGGACCAGGGAGGAGCAGGGAGGAGAGGTAGAGAGTGGGGGAGAGGGAGGAGAGGGGGGACCAGGGAGGAGCTGGGAATTAGAGGCAGTGATCCGAATCCTTCCCTCCACCTAGACAGGAACTGAACCCCTGGGTGCATGCAGCTTGCAGGACCAGGGCAGAGACTCCTGGGGCACTAGCCACAGTGCTGGGGCCGGGCCAGTCAACAGAAGCCTGTTTCCCACACCTGTCCTGAGACAGGGCCCTTGCTGTAGTCCATCAGTTCATTGGAAGGTAACCAAGGGCCACTGCTCTCCCTCAGGGGCCAAAGGGGAGGGGTACGCCCTGGGGCCACAAAGGAAGGGCAGGGCTCTGCTGGGGTGTGTCCCTCATCCGGGACCTGCTGATGCCACCAGCGCATCCTCTTGATAAAGCTGAATTGCTGGGCTCTGGGCATGGGGAGCTTGCTGTGCCTGATAGCTGTTGGGGACACTTTCCCCCAGGAGGGTCTGGGGATGGCCATGTCCCCCAATTTGCTTCTAGCCATGCATTACAGAGGCACCCAGAGAGCTGGTGCAAGGGACAGAGCCCACTGTGTCCCTGAGTGCACATGACAGGCTGTCCTGGCGAGAGCCCCGTCCCTGGAGCATTGGCCACAGATCTGAAGGGGAAGTTCTGCCAGTGGCTCACGATGAATTCTGCTCAAGTCCCTCTCGCTCCGAGCAGCAGGGGCAGCGCTGGATGTGGGTGTCCTGCGTCCATCACCCACCTAAGCCTCACCTGGACTCTGTGTTACTCTCCCACGCTACAGACGGGAAGCTGAGGCTCAAAGGTTCTGGGACTGCCAGGTCCAGCAGAGCACACGGCAGGGCTACTGTCAGCTGTCCCCCCTGGAGCCCATGGAACATGCAGAGAACCTCTGGGCGCAGTCCTGCAGGGAGGACGGACAGCTCCCCAGGGCAGCAGCGGGTCTGGGTGCTCCTGGTGCAGGACCCACAAGGAGAGGAGCAAGTCAGCCGCAGTCCACCAGCCTGTCCAGGCCCTTGCAGCACCAGCCACGCCTCTGGGGTGCGTGCACCTGTGGCCTCCAGGTCAGCCCTGTGCCCTCCCAGTTCCCCCTGGAGCCAGGAAGTCCACGTGAAGCCCCGACGGGCTCCTGAGCCAGCTGGCTTCTAGGTCGGACAGACGCTCTGCCCCCTCGAGTGCCGCTGGATGAAGCCACGTGGGGCCCTTTACCAGACGCCCATCCCACCACTCCCACCCCGTGTGCCCCAAAGGCCACCACTACCCCACATGCCACTCCAGAGCTGGTGACGCCAGCAAAGATCCCAGGAAAAAGCCTGTGCCAGAGAAGCAGGGCTGCCAGGGCCAGGGGCACCTGCGCACCCACCTCCCCAAATTAAATTGGTGGAGGGAAATCGCCCCTGAACTCCTGCTTCCCCAGTGCAGCTCCAACCAACTCCAGGGGCCAAAGATCAACACCCAGTTCCCTCTGGGTCCCAGCAGCGGGGACAACCCAGGCCCTGCCCAGCAGGATGTGCCCCAGTGCCCACAGGGTGCCCCGCTTGGTAGCACGTCTCCAGCTGTCTGTGCCTCCCAGAGTCACCTCCCAAAAGAACAACTGTACTCAAGCCCTTGTCTCAGGGTGGTCCTCGGAAGCAGCCCCTTGGCTGGACCTTTAGGATTGGACACCAGGACCCAGCTGCCAATCATAAATGGGGGTCAAAGTCAGGGAGTAAAGAAGGAACAACCAGGGGCTCAAGCCTGTCTGGCTGTCCCTCTATTCAGCCCCAGCAGTCCACCTGCTGGTCACTGCTGCTCAGTCTGTCCAGAGTCCCCGTGACCCCTACAGAGTTGGCCCGGGGTTCCTTCCACCTCCGTACTCTGCATCTGCCCCGCATCTTAAAGATGGCTCAGGACCTGCGCCCAGCATGGCCTCCCATCTCCCTGATGCAGATGAAGCTCAGGGGACAGGCCAGTGCACAAAGGTGGACATGCAGGCTGATTCCTAGAACTCGATTCTCCAGCACGCAGTGAGCCATCTCCCACCCTGCACCGGCATGCCCCTGACACCAGAGCCCACCGTGGGATTGGCGTCTCTGGGCCACAGGTGGGTGTATCACACATGCTGCAGAATTGTGCCCACAGCCGTTAGCATCTGCAGGAGGCTCCACAGCTGCCCTTTGAAATTGCTGATGGAAGATTCCACATGCTTCTTGCTGTGTTGGTCACCAGGAGCTCAGAGGAAGCCCCAACCTTCAGATGAGACCTTCCTGCCACTGGGAGGTGCACCTGGCATGGGACACCAGCACTCCTAGAGTGGTGGCCGCAGACACTCCAGCAGGCCTGCATTAGCCTCAGCCTGCCCAGCTGCTTCAGGAACCAGATGGACTGGATTGCGAGGGTCACATCCCATGGGCACGAGGACAGCGGCTCCAGGCAGCTTGGCCAGCTCCCTTGAATAACTCTCCAGACTTCACTCTTCTGACGGGAGGTGCCCTCCACCCTCCAGAGTGAGCCCGAGGACTGGACAGAGCTGGTAAGGATCCCTGCCCCGGGGCCTCCTGGGTGTGCAGTGCTGACCGGAGCTCGCCCAGCTCTGGAGAAGCCCTGGGCACTTGTGCGATGCAGGTATCCCTGCCCCCTTCAGCACTGCTGCCTGAAATCCTGGCGCCAGAGCTAGAGGAGGCCGGGACACCAAGCGCACTCGTCCAGAGAGGGCAGCAACTACCGGAGGTGGCCTGAGGCTGAGGGTCCCTCAGCTGCCCCACCGGCTTGGCCTGCGGGCTGCCAGCACTGGGCACAGGACAGGGACTCGGGTGGCATTGTTCTACCCTCTGCACCTCGCCATGTCAGGTCCCGGGGCTGGGGCCATCAGGGATCTGGGGTCGCCCAGCCCCTTCCCCGTTCCAATCCCCCAGCCCCTCACCTCGCCGTCCAGTTCACTGGTGCAACATTCATGAGATGGAAAAATCCCGTTTTTTTATTGTAGAAGCAGTCATTCTCGTGAAAAAATTTGAATATGAAAGAGTACATAGTAGAGGCGAAGTCTGCGCGCATCCTGCCCAGAGATAATTACACTAACAGATGGGAGAACAGCCGAGAGCGCTCTGGCATCTGAGCAGCTGCCGAATGTATATATAGCCTGCGAGCAGATCTCAGGCACGTGCCCCGCTTCTCGCCAACAGCTCCTCGCACAGAGCTCAGGCGCCCCCTGCCTCGGGGTGCACAGCGGCAGAGGCCTCTGTCCTTGAGATTCAGAGCTAAAATGATTTGCTAACATTTAGATGCTCCAAAAGCAAAATGGCCTGTCTTGTGCAGTACAGAGATCCCGGTCCCAATAGTGTCAAGCAGGGAAGCAGTCTCGTTATTAGGACACTGCCAGGGACAACATTAGGCAGCAGGTGGACTGAGAGGCCCTGAGGTCCCCCACACCCTGCAGCCTGCGTCTCGAGAAACAGCAGCGTGACTGTCTATCCCCTCAGCAGGCGGAGCCAGGCCCCTCCACCCTGCACCCCCCTGAGAGGGGGATTCAGGGTCAGGGTGAGCCCACTTCTAACTGTCCATCCCTGCCCTGCCCTGCCTGTCCTTCAGTACCAGGGACTGAACCCAGGGTTACTCTACCACTGAGCCGCATCCCAGCTCTTTTAGATTTATTTTGAGACAGGGCCTCATCAAGTTACCTAGGCTGGCCTCGAATTT